>NC_136908.1:6889312-6914391 GCF_949606895.1 Notothenia rossii | reverse complement strand
GAGAAGAGTCTAGTGGGTTCTGTGGATTAAACTTTACTTCTATTTTTGGGGGGTTTACTTCATTTGATTAGATTTGTACTAAAAGGTGAGTGGGAAACAAAGAGTAGATGTCAAATTTGTGGTTAGGAACGGATACATTTTTAGGTCAATTACTTCTTTTAAGTATTTTATGATGAATAAAAAGTAGGAAAAATAGGTCAAGTTTACCTGCTAATGTAAAATGTACAGTATCTGCCCCTTTCTGGCAAAATACAAGCGTTCGGAAACAGCTTTAATTCAGTGTTTATATTAACAATATTTCTTTTGTTACCGTATCTGTACCTCTTTGAAAGTGTTGTCAGTCTGACATGTGGATGGGGCAGCCAATAGTTGTCTGTTTGAATTACTCCATGTTCATTATCTGACTGGTCACATGGTGTTCCCGTCTGCTGGTGACACATTGTGCTTTTGTTTGAATTCAATTGCTTTTGGTAATTGAAGCAGACTTCACTTTGACATCTTTAAACCCAAAGTGGTTACATCTCTATTTTACGCAGCAAAGAATATGAAGAAGTTTTGGGGTTGGTTGGAGTTTAACTCAAACTTTTGGTTTTGGTTGGCTCACTCGATGATTTTCTTGGACAACATTTTTATTTTTGAAGGCAAGTGAGACTACAAAAATATCAGATTTGTGGTTAGAAATCGATCAAATATGATTTTAAACACTTTAGGTGATCCAAATAGCTTTTTGAGTGTTTTTGTGATGAGGAAAAAACACATTTATTTTAATTTGATCCTCGAACAAATATTTATGAGGCCATTTTTTTCTAAATAAAAGGAGCTTTTCTTTGTAATACATTGATTTATTATATATTTATTAACTATCTTCACTCATATCTTTTATATATATATTCTTATTATCCCTCCGTTTCACACTTATCTGATGCTGCTCTAACACCTTATATGCATTAAAAAAGGTCATTTGATCTTATCTGACATTTTGATATGGCAGCCAGAGTTTTAATTATAATTGACTAACTGAATAGAGACATATGGTGTCCTCCTCTGCCAGGGACACATTGTGCTTTTGTTATAAATCAGACGTACAGTACAGTAGTTCTTATTGGCCGTGTCTGATACTCAACAGACCCTCAGTGTCCTCCTGCTGCTCAGACAGATCTGTTAACTGTCCTGACTTTAGATAAAGTTGAAAGCAGATCCCTGACAGCCTCCAGAGAGGATTTAAGCGGGCTGCTCTCTGCTTTGTTCCTCCGACCCCCCCTGAGTGTAAGCGTAACCCCTGATGGAGATATGGTTCCTGCTGATACATGATGGAGAACCTCTCAGGGCTGTCACTGTGGCTCTGCTTGACAAAGGTTTTTATTAACATTTAGAGACTCCTGAAGTGAAATAGGAGGGACATTTAAGTGACATTTGCAGCTGACATTTAATACTGTTTGTTTCATTATACATAAGGCTTTAGTGTGGAGGAAATGATTTTCAATGCATACGCTGACTTTCTCTCAGGTTCACTCTGTGTACGTCGATCATTTCTGAAGAAAGGCAGAGGTCTGGTTGTTTCCATGGCCACCCAGGATGAGTGCTTGAACTAAAGCTAACAATAGCTAAGGCATGCAGAGAAGGTTAAGGAACACAATTCACTCAATATACTTCTATAAGTCAAGTCAAAGTCAAAGTCAACTTTAATGTCAATGTTTCTGTGTGTTAGTACAGACAGAGAGATCGAAATAACGTTTCCAACAATCCCGAATACAAAAAAAATAATACAAATATGTATAAATATGTATATCCTACAATCAACAGACACATTTACGCATACACATTAAGATAAAACACAACAATCAAGATATACAAAATAATAAAATAACAGACATTTCAATATAATACTTTAATGTAAAGCTCTGCAGTTAGATGGAAACTACGGCTCTTAAGTTAATCACATGCCTTCTGCACGGGAAGTCCCCCTTTTTGTCTCATTTGTATTTTTCTTAATCTTCCCTCTAGAAGGAGATTTAGAACGCCAAAATGTATTGAAAAAGGCATCTTTTTTTAAAACCCCTACATGTCTGCCAGTGGCTCAGTCAGTAGGGGCTCGGACTGTGAGCTGTAGGGTCGCCGGTTCAAGTCCCCGAACAGACCTAAATATGGAGTGTGGACTGCTACTTGGAGAGGTCCCACTTCACCTCCTGGGCCCTGCCGTGGTGCCTTTGAGCAAGGCACCGGACACCCCCCTTCCCCCTCCCCACTCCCATTGCTCCCTGGGTGCTGTACAATAGCTGCCCACTGCTCCTATTATAGACTCCTGGTACTAGGATGGGTTAAAAGCAGAGGCCAAATGTCACTGTGTGCTCTGCATGTGTGACCATTAAAGAGGGTTTCATCCCTCCCATTTCTATTCTATGTGGACTAAGCCTTAGAAATTATTATTAAAGAGTTTCGTCCATTATTTTACAGGGAAGACAGCTCTTAACAGGTGCCAAATAGTGTACTCACCTGTAAGCCTAAGATTTATTCCAACAGCATGGTGGAGCAGCTATTTCTGCAGATTTTATAGGATTTAATTGGAAATGTCATGTCGACTGGATGTAACCCATGGTTGATATTTTTGTATTTTTGTATTAAAAAAACAGGCACCTAAAAAAGACTCCCTAACATCACAAGTCCACAGCTGTGTCTGTTCAGTATTGAAGAAATCTTTCTGTTCAAATATTCATTGCAGGTCAGATTATGTGAAACTCTATTAATGCTAATATTTTGTTTTTTCATTTCTATGTCTAATTATGAAAAATGCAAATTACATTTTTGAACAAACTGTAGATAATTCATGATACCGAGGGAGCTGTGGTGGATCAATATGATGGTGATTTAACTCCTGCTTTGAACTTAGAGTCGTTTCAGCTTAATAGTCAGATATTATTAACAGGCAGGTCACGGTTGTTTCCGTAAAGTGACCTTGAGGCTGGCAACCATTCACTGCACTGAAGACAGAAAGAGACCTAGCCAATGATACTGTGAGAAAGCAATAACAGTCCATCAGCACCGTAATGTATTATTATTATATCAATTAGTCTGATACATAAACAAAGGCAGCACCATCAGACCGGAGAGAGAGGGATTATGGTGGGGGGCTGCTTCAATTACGTTAATGCAAAAGATTTGATCCCAAGTCACACCAGGTAGAAAACTGAGTAATCATTTCCATTATATTTTATTCACAGAGAAAATAAAACGGCTTTTACTGTTGGGTTTATCCCTTTCATGTAGTGTGTTTGCAGACATGTCTATGGTAGTATCCCTGATTCAAACAATCAGCAAACCCTGATATTTGAAAAGCTGCGGGAGCAAATAGTCGACTGAAATTGCAGCTCAACAATCATAGCAGATAGAAAACCATTTTCCTGTAGGTAACTGCTTCTTCTGCTGCCCTTTTACAGGACTGCAGAGACAACCCTCTTGCAATACATGATGATTTCTTTAAAAAAACACAATTGTCAGCTGAAGTGGGAGGAAGCAGTGAAATGTAGTGATGTTATAAAGTATATGGTGCTACCAGGGCTCCAAAAATGTTAAAATATGGTCAAATATTCCTTACATAAAGCCAATATAAGCAATGAAAATCTCCTGATTCTTATTGGTTTTGGTTAACTATCACAAACTTGAACAGTAGTTAAATAAACATAGCAGTGTTGATTTGATTTTGCATCAAATCAATAAACACAGATGCTAAATAACAACTTTTCTTTTTGATAAAAGTACAGCCCATCATCTAACAAGCACACAGTCTCCCTGACTAAAGGAAAGTAATTTAGGATGTACTATTACAAATCCTCTCCTGCAGCCGGTACATGGACAGAGAAAGGGAAGGGAACAACCTAAGAAAAGACAGGAAGTAAACACTAAAGGGAACAGCAGAAGAAGACAGACAGGAAGTAAACACTAACGGGGACAGCAGAAGAAAAGACAGGAAGTACACACTAAAGGGAACAGCTGAAGAACAGACAGGAAGTATACATTAAAGGGAACAGCAGAAGAAGACAGAAAGGAAGTAAACACTAACGGGGACAGCAGAAGAAAAAACAGGAAGTACACACTAAAGGGAACAGCTGAAGAACAGACAGGAAGTATACATTAAAGGGAACAGCAGAAGAAGACATACAGGAAGTAAACACTAACGGGGACAGCAGAATAAAATACAGGAAGTACACACTAAAGGGGACAGCTGAAGAACAGACAGGAAATAAACACTAAAGGGAACAGCTGCAGAAGACAGACAGGAAGTTAACACTAACGGGGACAGCAGAAGAAAAAACAGGAAGTACACACTAAAGGGAACAGCTGAAGAAGACAGACAGGAAGTACACACTAACGGGGACAGCAGAATAAAAGACAGGAAGTACACACTAAAGGGGACAGCTGAAGAACAGACAGGAAATAAACACTAAAGGGAACAGATGAAGAAGACAGACAGGAAGTAAACACTAACGGGGACAGCAGAATAAAAGACAGGAAGTACACACTAAAGGGGACAGCTGAAGAACAAACAGGAAATAAACACTAAAGGGAACAGCTGAAGAAGACAGACAGGAAGTAAACACTAACGGGGACAGCAGAAGAAAAAACAGGAAGTAAACACTAAAGGGAACAGCTGAAGAAGACAGACAGGAAGTACACACTAAAGGGAACAGCAGAAGGAGAACTCTGTTACACTTGACTCTTGTTATGCCTGGCTTTCTTTGCAGAGTAGATTAAATGCATTACACACATTTTTGCTCCTCTTTCAGCTAATGCTACAATGCAGAAAACGAATAAACTTGAAGGGCACTTTGACTTCCGCCAAAGCCAATTTCAATTAGTGTGCATCTGCTGCCCTTCCACCAAAATACATGAATATCCGGCCAGAAGTTTTTCTGTAATCTTGCTGAAAAAGAGAAAAAGGCAGCAACAAAACATAACTTTCTTTGCAGGGGTGATAAAACACCTGAATGCCTCTGGAGCGAGAGTCAAAGTGGCAATTGTAAACACTGTGAACCTTTTTCAATCTTCACACACAAAGACCATACTGCCAGCAAAGTGAAAGTGTCTTTCTTCGCTTTCTTCACAGAATGTATTCATGTCACCGAGCCAAACGCAATCACTAGAGTTATGCACATAAAATAGAAGAAAGTAGACTTGAAGTTGGAAAATTCGCTTTGGACACTGTTTTGATGGTAAAGGGAGATCAGAAAATAACCTTTTAGGAAACCTGTCCATTGAGATGGAAATGTGTTCATTTTATGTGAGATAAACAACTGAACAATTTGCTTATTTACAGTTTTATTTACAATAGGGCATTGCGTTCCAAGAATGCAGGGTTGTTGGTTGTTCCTAGAGTCTCTAAAAGTACAATGGGAGCCAGAGCCTTTTCTTATCAAGCTCCACTTTTGTGGAATCAGCTTCCAGTTTGTATTCGGGCGGCAGACACCCTATCCGCTTTTAAGGGTGCGCTTAAGACCTTCCTTTTTGATAAAGCTTATAGTTAGGGCTGATTAGATTCAGCCCCTAGTTTTGCTGATATAGGCTTAGTTTGTCGGGGGACATCTTACTTCTTCCTTCTCTCTGTCTATACCTGTGTACTCTCATGTTCCGATTAACCCAGCTTCCCCAAATCTCTTTCTTTTTGGTGTCTATATACGCCGGGATCCGGAGTCATGGATGATCCTGCGGTCCTGTGTCATGGATCGCATGTCCTGGATCTTGAGTCGTGGCTGTGGTCCTGGATCATAAGTCCTGGATGGATATCCTCGTGGATTCATCTTCCTATTATACAGACATGCATTTCCAAACATTTGGACTACCTATGTTGCAAATGTATTATCTTTTCAATTTACACACGGCATCTATTGCACGTCTGTCCGTCCTGGGAGAGGGATCCCTCCTCTGTTGCTCTCCCTGAGGTTTCTCCCATTTTCCCCTTTAAACTGTGGGTTTTCTCTGGAAGTGTTTCCTTGTACGATGTGAGGGTCTAAGGACAGAGGGTGTAAGGACAGAGGGTGTCGTATTCTCATACTGATATTCTGTACAAACTGTGAAGTCCACTGAGACAAATGTAACATTTGTGATATTGGGCTATATAAATAAACATTGATTGATTGATTGATTGAGTTAAAAATAAATAGTAATAATAATAATAATAATAATTAATTTACTTCATTTTGTATTTCTTATTTTTCTAGGCATGGTAGGTATGCATGGGATATTATATGATATATATTTTTTAATCAGCTGTAGGGCCTGCTATTAGGTATAAAAGGTGACATGGCTCGTCATTCAGTACATTTTCAAAATAACCACCCTTTGCACCAATTGTGGCTTTTACTCTTTGATAATAATTTCACTTTGAATGATATTGACATTGACTTGAGGCCTACTAACTAGAAGGAAAGATGAAGGAAATAGGGCCAAAGCAACAAAAACTTCATGTCGGGTAGGCAACAGAATCACCTTCTGAAATTCCTCCGATGGTGTTCAAATATTTTTCAGAGTTATGCAGATGGACAGATATTTACTTGGAGAACGTTACATACACATGCCTGTTTATCCACACCCTGCTGCCGGTGGGTGCTCCAAGTCATTTGTGTTTTGTTTGTTTCGTATATTTGCAGATAGCTAGAAGAGTTTATGGTTGCAGCTGAGTAGTTACAGACACAAGCTGTGTTTAATGTGAGCTGCTGTTGGCAGTGACACTGTTTATCTTTCTCTCTGTCAGTAATTCCCTTGCTTGGAGTATCTACAAAACTATAGACTGGCCGTTTATAACAATCCTAATCCTCAACTGTAACAGTAAAAACGTTTGAACCGTGGCAATACTTTTCAAATTGTTCCAAACGCCGATTAAAAACAGGCTCAATTTACAATTCCCAAGAAAAATACTATGACACTCTTGTTTTTCTGCAGTTTTCTTGCGTAGGAGGTTTTTTTTGCATTTCAAAATGGGCTTCACCCTGTGTGCGTTGTCACTGTCAGCTCCAGGTAATTAGTGAAAGCCCACATAACAAACTGCAGCTGTGCACTAGATTGCTTTTTTGGCCGAAACCGAGGGCACCAATTAAACACGGCTCTGGATGTTGATCACACCTCGGTGAGCCCACCTCTCAGCTGGAAGCACCACCGCCGCATTTCAATGTGCAGATTGAGTCTGATCAAACCCACGATGCGAGGAAAACAAGACAAACAGACCGTAGTTTTTTCCCCATATGTTGTTCTCTTTCTGCAACGATGCACGAAGCAGATTTGGCCCCTCATGTTTTCAGCAACATGACAAATACGATTTACAGTGGAATATATGACTAGTAGACTACTGAGATAATACAGTGTCTTGAATCAATAACAGTGCTTGAATAAGAAATTAAATGACTCAGCAATTTAGCACTTCAGGTTCCCTGGTCTCAAAGTCAATGGTTTACTGGATGTATTATTGCTGTTATCCTGAAATAAGGTCTGTGGTTAACACAAGCTGAAGAGATTATGATATTTTATTCTGCGACATAAAATACGTCAGTAAATACCCGACTGGTGAATTTAAAAATTGTGGTTGCTAACAAGTGTCTTAGTGAGACGACTAAACGTCATCAAGCCCAACATTAGCCGCCTTTAGCTTAGCGGTTGTGACTTGAAGTCATGTGACCGTTCTGTAGTTCCTTTATAGCATTGGGTTTTTCTCAAGGCAACTGTTAAAATGTGTTCTTTATTCTCGCGTCCAGGAGAGAAGCTTTAAAATGAGACTAAATGGAGTCTCTGAAAAGATTCAAATGGGATACTTTAATTAAAAAAGGCGCGGTAGTGTTACAGACAGAATATTGTTCCGTCAGACAAACAGCTGTGGTCCGGTTCTCCTGAGCAAGAAGAAGACACCGGATCTCTCCTCCGTGGCTGTTTATATATGGTGTGCTGGCTCCTCCCCGCCAGCCGGCTCGCCTCGTCTCCAATGTCCGTTATTGCATTTAAACAGAGGATAGGTTCTTTTCACATTCAATATATGCTTAACACGCCGTTTCTCCTCATATTCTCTTTCATCACTTTTCATTTAACACATTCTAAACGCTGTAATCAATACTCTAAACAATACTTCTCGGCTCGTTTGGTTTCCGGTCATTCCGGATGTTGTCACATGCTACTCTCGTCTGTAAACAATGTATTCAAATAAACTGTACCTTCATTTAATATTCAGCATGATAGTATCTCGACATCTATAGTTGTAGTGTTAAATCAGTAGGCTTCGGTTTGCACCACTCCATATCATTTCGCTACTAAATTCACCTCTTCAGGAAATCGTATATTAGCCACATGCTAAATGCTAACCGGAGATGAAGGATTTTCAGAATAAAAGCTTAAAAGCTTAACTGCTTGTGCACAAGAATTTCTGGTTTTTCAGTATAAAAGAGCATTAAAACTGACAGCATGTTTAAACTACATTTCCCCATTAAAACATTGATTTTAATTTCTAACACAACCAAGGAGATGCTTACTTCCGTGTTTGCCTAAAAAGATATGTCATCCCTGCACCACCACTAGTATCTGTACTCCAAATATTGTGCTAAAATAGCTTAGCATAGCATAAAGAATGAGCACATGGGGGAACTGCTAGCCTGGAGGGTTGGAGGTAACAACATCTGCCAAAAAAGTGTGTTTTTATTGCCAGGTGTTTCCTGACCTTGTTCTTTGTTGTTCTAGTGTTGTGTATGCTAGCACTGGAGCATATGGTTGATATTCATTTCATAGACATAATTCAATATCATTATACGATATATCTTAATACATGCGAAGAGAATGTATTCATGTAAAATAATCATGTTGATTTTCAAAGCAATAAAACATGTTATACTAGGTGCAGACTGATCTTGTAGTTTATGTTGGTTGTAATGTCAATTCTAATCCTAATTTGTCATATATTTTATTTTCGATGTACATTAAATATAATGCAAGATTTGCTGCATTTCTCACATAAACCTTTGCCGCTTAGAGGAAGACCATCTTTCCTTTTGCTATCCTCTGCTGACCTTCACGACTCCGACCTCGGCCCTCATTTGTTTTCTAGAGGGAGTGATTATGCAGGACACAGAGGTTTGGCAAGACCTCAGTGTTAAATGTCCTTAGCAGACATCTAATTGAGAGTATAGAGCTTGCCTTAAAAGGAAGCAGATCTTCATTTAATTATGCACATAATCCATTAACCTTACACCCCCCCACTGTCCGCCCGCAGGCTTTAAGAGTCAAGCCAAACTTTAAAGCTGCTCCTTCTTTAAAGAGTTCAGTAGGAACATGTAATCCATACAGCAGAGGTGAGTGAGAATGAAAGGGCTGGATAAACAGATGATGCTAGATAGAAAGTTTTCTCTTTTTGGGGTTTTCCCTTTCTTGTAGTGTGTTCATGTTCAGGTGTATATCAGTATGTAGTGTCTCTACTTTAAAGAGTCCTTTCCTGCTGATGTTCAGGTGTATATCAGTATGTAGTGTCTCTACTTTAAAGAGTCCTCTCCTGCTGATGTTCAGGTGTATATCAGTATGTAGTGTCTCTACTTTAAAGAGTCCTCTCCTGCTGATGTTCAGGTGTATATCAGTATGTAGTGTCTCTACTTTAAAGAGTCCTCTCCTGCTGATGTTCAGGTGTATATCAGTATGTGGTGTCTCTACTTTAAAGAGTCCTCTCCTGCTGATGTTCAGGTGTATATCAGTATGTAGTGTCTCTACTTTAAAGAGTCCTCTCCTGCTGATGTTCAGGTGTATATCAGTATGTAGTGTCTCTACTTTAAAGAGTCCTCTCCTGCTGATGTTCAGGTGTTATCAGTATGTAGTGTCTCTACTTTAAAGAGTCCTCTCCTGCTGATGTTCAGGTGTATATCAGTATGTAGTGTCTCTACTTTAAAGAGTCCTCTCCTGCTGATGTTCAGGTGTATATCAGTATGTAGTGTCTCTACTTTAAAGAGTCCTTTCCTGCTGATGTTCAGGTGTATATCAGTATGTAGTGTCTCTACTGGGACATGTCTTCATGCTTTAATGTTCAAAAAGCTCTTTATTTTTCTCATACTGCCTGTGCTGCAGCACCTCTTTTCACCCTCTGTCTGAAACCAGAACCCAGTCTGCTCTGATTGGTTAGCTGGCCGGCTCTGTTGTGATTGGTCAACCACTTAGAGATGTTGAGCTTAGAACATTAACATTCATAAAAACCTATAGGACACACTACAGGAAAGGGATAAACCCAAAAAGCCGAATAGGGCCTCGTTAATGCAGCTCACACCACCTCTCACCTGAATATTTCAACACAACAAACAACAGCTAGATGTCTGCCAACAGTGCATAAAGCACCTGTGACTCAGATGAGCTACTTGTCTCTTAATATACCAGGAAAAGGTAAGCATTTTCAAAGCAAATCAAAGCAACAGTGTGACTCACATCTCTTTCGGATGTTTTACTCAACGCTTCCTAATCCCTCTTTTCATTTGACAATCAAGGCTGTGCGATGGAGACAAATGCCGGCTGATACTATTTACTTTTCCACTCAACTCTAAGTGCTTTTTGACTGCAACTAGTCTTCGTAAGAGAATGAGTTAATGGCCCGAGCCTCTATAAATGCTTCACCTTCGAATGCAGACACACAAACAAAACAAACTCCATCAATAAATAGGAAAGATGTGGGTGTTAATTCAGCAGAAGGTCGTGGTAAGTAGGAATGCATCAGCTGCATCCCAGTCCACTACAGGATCCAGTTTAAGGTTCTGCTCCTGACTTACAAAGCCCTGAATGGACAAAGCCCAAAATACCTCCTTGACCTCATCCGTACACAGACATCTACCCGCTCTCTCCGCTCCAGCCACGCTCCTGTTCTTTACATCCCACGCACACGTCTCCAAACAATGGGAGACCGAGCCTTCTGCTCATTCGCCCCGCGCCTCCCAGATCAGCTGAGATCTGCCCCTTCCACCGAGGTCTTGAAAACCGGCCTTAAGACCCTTTTCTTTCGGCATTCCTTCCAATAAACTTTGAGCATGGTACGCCTGGAGTACTGCCATTTTTATCGCTATCTCTGACTTTTATTTTTATTTTAATAAAAAATGTTAATCTCTCAAATGTTATCAGTGTCCTTTGTTGTGAAGCGCTTCGAGATTTGTCTTGGCAGATGAGAAGCGCTATATAAATGAAATGTATTATTATTATTATAATAACGTCTGCAAAGTCCCAAAGGTCTTAAACTCCGACACAAAAGTTTAACAAACTGGCTCCAAGTGATATTCAAATCTCTATTTCCTGTGCAGCTGTTTTAAATATCTGCTGACAACACAATTTAGTTTATCGCAGAGAGTAAATCCTCTGGGAATAGAGAAGCAGGAGGACTGATGCAGAAAGATAACACAACAGGAGTATTATTTAACCAAAGCTACACAGCTCATA
The DNA here is from genome assembly GCF_949606895.1 of Notothenia rossii. Lineage (NCBI taxonomy): Eukaryota > Metazoa > Chordata > Actinopteri > Perciformes > Nototheniidae > Notothenia > Notothenia rossii. The sequence goes on along the minus strand of NC_136908.1, from coordinate 6,902,967 downwards.
TGTATAGTGTACAGTCTAGGAAGGGGATATTTCTCAAAACAATTGGAACATGTATTCTGTATCCATGGATTAATCTTGCATAACATATTGGTTTTGAATCTCAGTTAAACCTGCATATCTGTAACCACAAATTGCATGAGTATGGATTGTCATTACCCCAATGTCGAAAAATGTGTTGCAATGAAAAAAAAAAAGGGTTTCGTTGTGTTTAAATACCTTTTGTTTTTAACATTAATCCAATACCCCGAACCCAATATTCTGCTTATTTGTTAACAGATGATTGAGGGAACATACGACAATGGAAACATGTGTACCCTCCCATTAGAAATTAGCAGTATATATAATGGTGAACAATTGAAGGAAAGCAAAGAGAATGTGAATGGTGTAAGTTATTGCCAACGATGACTCTGCCTAATTACCCCAACATTTAACTTTGGTACCTTTTTTAAGTCACACAGTTCCACTTTAACTAATTGGAGGCAGTAATGAGGAAATAGATGTTCTGTCCTGAGCTGTAACCCCTCGCAGTATTCGTAGAAAAAAGGAAAGGAAGCTCTGACATCTCCTGTTAGTGTGAACCATAGTGGGCGATGGTTAAGGTCAGACAGTCACACAGCGGCTGTAAGAAGACAGCGAGACTAATTAGAAACAGTTTCTAAACCTCAGTCATTCTTAACAACTACAGCGGAAATAATAAATACCATTGAAATGTATATTTACAGCACTGCAGCATTAAGTGTTCTGCACACGTTCTAGCCAGAGTTTTCTAAGTTCAGTTTTTATTTTCTCCTGATACAAAGAGTACTTGCAGGTGATAGCAACCTGAGAATCTAAATTGCCCTCGAGTGTGCATGTATTTCTTTGGAAACCCTGTAATCGACTGACGACCTGTTCAGCAGAGCATAATGGACAACGCTCACCCAGCGACCCTGAAAAAGACAAGCAGTAAAGATGATGGATGCAAAGGTATACTATGCACCTGATTTACTGGAAATCTGCTTTCAGCACATTGCACACAGCAGATTTGTCAGGTCATGAAAATAAAACACCTAGAAAAAGAAGTTGGAGCCAAACCAGACAAGAATATTACTTAAAGGTGACCTATCATGCAAACTGCACTTTTGTACATCTTGTATACATGAATACGTGTCCCCGGTGTTCCAGGGAACTCACCAAGTGTCAGAAAACACAACCCTCTCTATTTTCCTCCATTCCCAAATCTCTAAAAAAGGGTCTGCAACGGATCTGATACAGACTGATCCAGATTTGAACACTTCTGTGACGTCACAGAAGTGGCGCTACGGCTATTGGACCAACTCCACCAATCAGGAGGAGACAGCCACGGACATTGCCGTTCGAAAGCGCTGGAGAACTGTAGTACATATGCCAGGCCTGTAGGTGGTGCTGTTCTCACAGAATCAGCCCATGCAAAGACAGTGTTAAATTGAGCGAAATGAGGAATGGCTAAAATGCATGATCTGTTTGGTATTTTGAAAAATAAAAAGTATAAATATGCCTTATATAGGTATGGTCCTACACTATATTATTCAAATATAGCATGATAGGTCCACTTTAAATATGATCTATCCTAAGGGAGTATATGTACGTAGACACGTTGTGCCTCTCCACCTCTGTTCCTTACTTCTTACTTGCTACCCCTTTCCCTCAACCTATCCTAAGGGAGTCCATGTACGTAGACACGTTAGTTTAGCTGCTATAGGCTTGGACTGTCGGGGGACACCTTACTTCTTCCTTCTGTCTCTCTGGACCTGTGTACTCTCATGTTCCGAATAACCCAGCTTCCCCCAAATTTCTTTTTGGTGTCTATATACGCTATATGATCCTGGGTCATGGCTGATCCTGTTGCTGCGGTCCTGTGTCCTGGATCCTCTATCCTGAGTTCTGGATTTGAGTCCTGGACTTCGAGTCGTGGCTGAACCTGTCTCTGCGGTCCTGCCTGACTCTCATCATACTACTTCTCTGATGGCTCCCACCGGATTGCTCATGAATTCATCTTATTATTATAGACACATGCATTTCCAAACATTTGGTCTACCTACGCTGTAAAATGTATTATCTCTTCAATTTACACACGGCATCTATTGCACGTCTGTCCGTCCTGGGAGAGGGATCCCTCCTCTGTTGCTCTCCCTGAGGTTTCTCCCATGTTCCCCTTTAAACTGTGGGTTTTCTCTGGAAGTGTTTTTCCTTGTACGATGCGAGGGTCTAAGGACAGAAGGTGTCATATTCTCATACTGATATTCTGTACAAATGTAACATTTGTGATATTGGGCTATATAAATAAACATTGATTGATTGATTGATTAAAGAGGCCCTGTTGCTTTGTGGGGTTTTCCCTTCCTAAGTTCTATATGTTTTTGTGCATGTAAATGGTCTGCAAAGGCTAAAATCCCTGTGTTCTCTTCTCCTTAGCATATTGAAATATTTTAGATTGTTGCTTTTATTGCTTTTAAATGATCTATTAAATGATCTATTGTTTTGAATTGTACTTGTTTTATGGTGTGTGAGCTGTGCTGTGGGATATTTGGTATGTTTTTCTTTGTTTATTTGACTGTACAGCACTTTAGTCTTGAGGTTTTAATTGGACTGTATTATTTTGTATTTCCCTCCAGAGGAAGTTTCTCTCCCACACACAAATATACTCTTACATTTTTTGGGAAACGCTGTGTTATCCTAAAGACCCCTTGTTATTTATCATAGGAACAAACATAATCTGCAGTATGTTGACTCATGTGATATTGTTGTGTGTTTTTATAACTTCTGGGCTTCTCAAGTAAAGGACTGGTCTCAGGAGCTCAAAGACGTCCAATCCGATTTCTTGCAGAAGAGCTGCACTGTGATGGTTTTATTTAAGCTTAATCTCACAGCTCAGAAGCATTTATTTTAGTGTACTGTCTGCATTGGAGTCTGAGGGTACAAATGCAAACAGATGTAAATATATATGTGTGTAAAACGTCCATACATTTTAAAAATCAGTTGGTTTTGAAATGTGGCGTCATGCAAAAGATGCAGACATTTCTTCCTTTTTTTCTCAGTGTGCAAACATTAACTCTGATAAGTAATACATAGGCTAAGAATGTAATAGTATTCTCACTGGCAACTAGAGATATTCAAATAAAGTATTAAAGCATGTACCAGTAAAACACTCCATTTGACTCATGGATGAAAACCTTAAGACACAATTGCAAACAAATAAAGCACAAAAAAACACACTGACAATTCATGAAGGTTTTTTTTTGTTTACCAACAGGGCAAATTTATTCAGAATGACTGGAACAGAATATGTATCAGCAGAAAGGATCGCTGGCTTCGTGCTGCTCCGCCTGCAGATGGCTTGTGATCAGCCGGCCAGAATTCAATTAACAATAAAAAATAAAGCACCGGGTGTATGCTGCATAACAGCCAGTGTTGCCACGTGCAAAACAAGATAAAAAAACATGTTTTTACCGAAATTACATGCACTTACTTTAAATGTCCAACCCCCTAAAAGGGTTATATAACATGTAACTGAGGAAAAAGCTTTATTATAGGAGAGAAGTTATCAAAGTGATTCCAATGGCACTAATGTCGTCAATTAACTTTTTTAGCTTTTTGTCAGATATATTCTTGCACTCTAATTTAACACATAACAGCTGTTGTCGTCTGCCTCAATTCCACCGAGTTAATTATAGAGTCCATGTGAACCTGAACCCCTTTACCATTGTGCAGAGAAACAGTCCTGTTATGTTCATCGCTTTGTTTTGTAGCCGGATAATTGGAGAACATTTTGGAAATCAAAACTTCAATGTGGTCATTGCTCACAAACTGTAAAGGGGACTTTCTCCATCCATTGGGAAGTCTAACATACTGATAACTATAAATCATTACTGCTCATTTGCTACTTTGAGAAGCCACATAGTAATTCTAGTCTGCACATCATCAACCAGCATCACCTTGACATGCTGTTACTTTGAAGGTCAGGGGGTGATATATTGTGATACAGAAAAAGGTCTTCTCTGCTTTTGATATATTAGTCTCTTTGCCTTGAAAAATGCTTTTAAAGCTGCAAAAATAGAGATGTTTTGTATGTTAACAATGGATTTAAACATGTGAAAGGCATACGGTGTCAATCACAGCTACAAATTAATAAAAAATGACCTCTGAAATCGGCAGTATCCAAACGTGTTCACAAAACAATTAATTGTTCTTAAAATGTCTGTCTGAATACACTTGTAAGCCTCCCTACTGATTGATTTTGAGAAAGATTGCCTTTTTAGCTATTCTTTAATTACTTGAATCCGTATGCAAATGTGCAGCAGTCCTGTGCAGTCAGATTCTTTTAACAATATATGTTAAATACACACACACACACACACACACACACACACACACACACACACACACACACACACACACACACACACACACACACACACACACACACACACACACACACACACACACACACACACACACACACACACACACACACACACACACACACACACACACACACACACACACACACACACACACCTGTGCCTGCGGATGTACACACACTCCCCTGTGCACACGTGCATGCCATCATCACAGTAGGAGAGATTAGACGGAGATCTGACTGCAGCGCTCATGGGTTCCTGTCTCATTCAGGATTGAATATTAGATCTCACCACCTCCACACGCAACCTCCGTTAACAGCCAACCATCTGCTTAGCCCCCCCCCAGGACCAAACTCTGGTTGGTGATTGGCTAATGGTTACACAAGCCAAACAATTGTTAGGACATCATAAAGTGTCCAAAATCTGATCAGCTCATTTTCAGACAGGTTTTTATAGAAATGGATCAGGACAAAAAGAGAGAGAATCTTTTTTCCTGACGTCACTTCTTCTTCTTCTGCTTTGTGTTTACTGGCAGGCCGCAAACAACTTCACGGCGTATACTGCCGCCCAAAATCCCCGGCTGGAAGTCCCCGGAGTTAGGGACTGGCTTCAGTAGAAGCTGCAGGGAGTCTTCCGAGTAAACGGCCAGAACGCCGATACCTCCTCATCTCCACCGCTCCCATGTTTTATTTTGTGTTGTCATAAGTTAGTCTCTCTGCGTTTGTGCGCTGGGCTAATGCTAATGCTAATAATGCAATGCGAGGATAATAAAATGGCGGCTTCACAAAAGTTTTTGGGAGTTTGACGGGGCGTGGTTTGCATTCCCCCCAGCCAATCAGACACAGGAACCTTTTTCTCCCACGAAAGTCCCTGCTCTCAAGGGGGTAAAAAAGGTTCTCTAGAACTAATTTAGTTCCTGGGACTTTTTGGAGTGAACGCAACTAAATCGTAGTTCTCAGGAACCTTTGTGGGAAAAGTACTTGGTGTCAACGCGCCTCATGTCACTCACTCTGCCTGGTTTCACACCCTATTAATTACACAAAAGAATTGTCAAATTAATTGAAAAGGTCGTTGATGCAACATACTAAATCAGCTCTTGGCAAAAAGGAAATACTCATTAAACCGTGGATTGGTTGTGAACACATACTGTACTTACCATGGTTCTTGGCTTGTGCCATCACTGCTTTGTTTCAGTGCAGCTGAGGACAGGGGGTACAGCAGCCAGGTTGAGTGTGGAGTAGTGTGCGGTCTGGAACAGCAGTTTAACATTGTGGTTGCGGAGTGCTGTTCAAGCTACACAGGAACACGGTGACGCGGGGGTGAGAAGGAGAGGTGGGGAGAGGCGGGGCTATTGCGTCATCATTATCAGAAAATGATCGTATAGGGCGTAGACACGGAGCCATTTGGCCCCCCAGAGCGTTTCGTCCGCAGATCTACCCATCTTCCCTATCTATATGATAGAGAACTGTAGCGGATACGACCGTTACCATTCTCCTGTGGTTTCAGCCTAAGTACATTTACTCAAGTACTGTACTTAAGTAAAATGTTGAGATGTAATGCTACTTAGCACTTGTACTCCACTTCAATTCAGGTAAATGGTATACTTTTGCTCCACTACATTTATTTAATACCTTACATTTAATGCCAGCTAACCAATCAGAGCAGACTGGGCTCTGGTTTCAGACAGAGGGTGAAAAGAGGGGCTGCAGCACAGGCAGCAAGAGAACAATAAAGAGCTTCTTGAACATTAAAGCATGGAGACATGTAGGGGCACAAAATACTCATTTGAAAATGAGCAGAATATGTCCTTTTTAAACATATACATGCTTGCTTTTTGGGAAAGGACACGCCCATTTGACCTCTTTAAAGAAGTGAATATTATTCACACACTTTGTTTTTAAAAGCGTTCCCTTTTTATATGACAACCCTTTCACATAAAGCATATTCTCTGAAAGGAAAAGCATTGCCACAAGGGGAGACAGCACACAGGGAATTATAAATGAGTAGGAAGAAAAGGCAGAGAGGAGTTTAGTAAATGCCAAAAATAATGAACATGTTCCAAGTGTTAGCATTTCGGAAGACAGGGGAGATCTGCCGCTCTCTAAAGCCTATGTTCCTGCAGGGAAAGGTCAGAGCTTAATGGGGAATATGAGGCTCCCTGCTGCATGTAAGGATAACGGGACAGAAAATAACCCAAAACAATTAAATGTACCGAACTAAATGCTCTTCTATCCAAGGTCAACAATCACACACACACACACACACACACACACACACACACACACACACACACACACACACACACACACACACACACACACACACACACACACACACACACACACACACACACACACACACACACACACACACACACACACACACACACACACACACACACACACACACGTTAAAGACACGATCCCAAACTTTAATATTCAACCCATTTCCAAAGAGGAGGGTTTTTACAGCCTGATCAATTAAAAAGGGAATATTCCCCATGGCATGCATCAACAGATTTTAATTATTTCATTGGTAAGAAACCAACAGAGTGCGACTAAGAAGCATGTCTCTGAAAAACCATAAGATAAATAAATATAAATATATATAATTAAACACCAGCAGCAGCATTGATACTGGAGCTGAGATCAGAAACGAGACCAGAAACAGCATCTGGTGAGGGAGCACAGGGATGTGACATGTTTTAAAGGCTCACAGATGGAAAAATAATGATGTGTATTTGAAAACACTTTTCTACTTGAGAGCAAGTTATCCCCCCCAAAAAGTCCCCATTGTCCGGAAACTAAATTAAACCAAACAATCCCCTCTCTTCCTGCAACTAACAGCAGATAACTGAGGACGTTCTGACAGAAAATACGTTTTAAAAGCCATTTAATGGATTTAACGGCAGATGAGTGTTTTGTTCTGTCTCGTCTCGTACAAGGTAGAGGTTTCTCCAAAGTTAGTTTAATAAATAAACTTTTTTTTTAATTTACTTCAACTTTATCTAAGTTTTAGCTTCAACTTTAAGGTATTTTTTGTGAAATCGTCAAACAGAAATGTTATCAGGACCGTCTCTGTGAGGATTTGTGTTTGAAACACTTTGGGCATTTTGATTTTAGTAATACTGTTAACATGGATAAATCACATATTCAGCGGTGGATATTCACAAAGTACATTTACTCGAGTATAGTACTCAAGCACAATGTTGAGGTACTTGTACTTCACCTGAGTATTCTCAGTTTACTACTTCATAATTCTACTCCACTACATATTTGACAGCTTTTAGTTACTAGTTACTTTTTAGATTCGTATTATAAACCAATACAAACTAACTAATGAAAAAACTATGATATTTAAATACAAGATATATTCACAATATATCCAGAATGTTTTTCAGACCCTGCTGATTCTGTTGGGATCAGGATAAATGACCCATGCATGTGGCCATCATTTGGGCACAAAGAGTTAGTATTCTGCTTGACTGCATTGGAGCAAACAATGGCTTCAGTCTCTTGTTTGCATAAACGTGATGCTTCAGTTTCCCAATGGATTTCTACATGTTGTATACATGTGAAAAACTCATCAGTTGTTTTGGCAGAAATACACATGATTTATTCCAGCTGAATAATGAGTGTGTGTGGACCACAGTGCTTCAGTCCTTTAGTGTCACTGCATTTTACTTTATATTAATATAAGGAACAAGTCAAAACATTTCAAAAGCAGATTTTATGGGAATTATTTATTTACGACATTTTTGTTGCAGGTTTATGGATTGAAATGCCTAAATTAAAACAAATCCAATGGAGTTTAATACCCCCAGTACCTAAATTGAAAATGTTTTCCCCTTCTATTTATGCATGCGCCGTGTCAAAGTAAAAAAAAAATGTTTTCTTTCATTTCTGTATTTATTTGTGTACGGGAGTACTACAAATAACAAAGTAAAAGCTGCACCAATAAATCATTTTTGATCACCTTTGCATGAAATTACACTTTCCCAAGTGCCCAAAAATGATTTTCAATTTAATTAATTTGTCAAGTAATGCATTGACATCAGCAATTTTACATATTAGAGAACATTTAATAAACTAATTGATTATTTTTTACTATAATTTCACCAAAAGACAATGTTTCTAAAAGGTTTTCCAACATTTTTATTCAATTTGATCAGTTTTGATGGTGTGAAAGAGGACATATTCTGCTTATTTTCAGGTTCATATTTGTATTTTCTGCCTCACTTTTACATGTATTTACATACACGAAGCATTAATAACACACTTAGAAAAGGGAAAACCCCAAAAAGCAAAATAAGGCCTCTTTAATAATGTTGAATACTGCACTATATCCAAAATAAGACATATGTTATTCCTTCAACCAAAGACGTCCTATAGTAATATAGGACTTGCAGCAAATAAAACATATGTACCAATATACATTTTTTGTTAACTCTTAGATGCATAAGTGGGTCTTTTTTGACCCGGTGAGGTGGTTTACTTAGAGTATCTTTGTAATTACATTTTTTTATCATTTCATATTCCAGCTATTCCTCAAAAAACATGTTTTGGATATCATTCCATTCACATTTTTTATTTAAATTGTATACATTTTAAGAAATGGTAGTTTTTGTATTACTACCCCAAGCTTCCATAAGTGGGTCAAAATTTCGTTTTTTTTTCAAAATGTAAAATAATGTCTAAAATTATAAATAGTGAAAAATTAAATATAAAATATTTCTAGTGCGAACCAAAATTTAATACTAGATATTATACAAGTGATTTTTCAAAATGACAAAAATGGCATAAAAACACATTTTATTCTAATACGGGTCCTTTTTGACCCACTTATGGAAGAGTGTAGGGTCCAGTCACTCGGGCATCTAAGGGTTAAAACATGACTGATCGTGTTGCACCAAATATCGTGTAACACCTCTGTCTCACAGATGCTCTCTTTTTATTCTTGTACTCTGCTTCCCAGGAGGGAAATCAAGCAACACTTGTTTTCCAAATGTGCGATCCATTAAGAAGTGCATTAATCTACGTGATGGTAGCCTTAAAATCAATTGAGGTATGATCAAATTCTAATGCATTAGATCTGGGTTTGCATAAGCGTGATAATAACGGCCGTTACTGAAGTATTGAGTAGGGGATTTAGATGATTTAGAGACGTCAATAAAGCAGGGTTTGTGTTTTTTTAGACTCGTGGAGCTAAAGGTTCTGCAGGGATCGATTTAACATCCTGCGCAGGCGTGTTTGGTGAAGCTGAGCAGAATAAATAACAGATCGATGAACAAGGAGGACGAGGATGGTTATGATTTGATAGCAGAGACAGCATGGAGGCGGAGGATTCTCACTTTCTCTTTTTTCTTTAGCGGGAATGGTGTTGGTATTGATTTAAAGGTGACGTATCATGCAAAATGCACTTTTGTACATCTTTTATACATGAATATGTGTCCCCGGTGTTCCAGAGAACTCACCAAGTGTCAGAAAACACAACCTTCTCTCTTTTCCTCCATACCCAAATCTCTTAAAAAGGGGCTGCAACGGATCTGATACAGACTGATCCAGATTTGAACACTTCTATGACGTCACAGAAGTGGTGCTACGGCTATTGGGCCAACTCCACCAATCAGGAGGAGACAGCCACGGACATTGCCGTTGGAAAGCTCTGGAGACGCTGTAGTACATATGCCAGGCCTGTAGATGGTGCTGTTCTCACAGAATCAGCCCATGATGCAAAGACAGTGTTAAATTGAGCGAAATGAGGAATGGCTAAAATGCATGATCTGTTTGGTATTTTGAAAAATAAAAAGTATAAATATGCCTTATATAGGTATGGTCCTACACTATATTATTCAAATATAGCATGATAGGTCCACTTTAAATATCTTCTTCACAGTTTGCTATTGTTCAATCATGTCAACCTTTCGTTATGACGCTTCCCCACTGGATAATACTTGCCTTGTGAATTGTAGGAGTTGAATTGAACCAAGCAATTGTCATACATCTACAACACAGAGACATTTAATTTCTGAATGTAACCCACCCTAGGAGCAGTGTGCAGCCTCTAGGGATTGCAGGTATGACATATCTTTTCCTGGAAGTTAGCATCTCCCTGGTTCCCTCCACAAAAAGCCAGTGGGATTTCTCCATGTGACTTGGGATTATTGCAGAAAATGATCTCCGTGTCAAACAAACCTTTGTGATACTTTCACGTATTTTTAGCAGGATAATCTCCACATATATTCATACACATCACTACGATTTTTTAAGGAAAAATCTAATGTTGGGCTGTAAAGTAACATCTCGGTCACATTACTTCACGTCACCACCGCTAAGCTAAAGGCGGCTAATGTTGGGTGTGACGACGTTTAGTCATCTAATTTAGACACTTGTTGGCAACCTCCGTTTTTAAATTCACCAGTGAGGTATTTACTAGTGATGTTACGTTCACGAGCGATCCGATTCTTTTGAATGGCTCTTTGATACGAACGAAGGGAACCGAGTCTTACTTGGTGAGAGCCGTTCTTTTTATCGTTGGTTTGTTATATCAATCTTGGACCTAGTCATAGTAACTAGATATGTTATTAAATTACAGTTTTCAGAGCCAAGAGGCTAATCGTCTCTTATTTGTAATTATTCACTTAAAGTGAGCTGACAAAGAGGATGTTTAGATTATAACAGTTAGAGGGAAAACATTGAGGTTGGTGTGTTAGTTAATGTAAAGAAATGTATGTGCGTTCATGTGCGGACGTATGTACAGTATAGTTTGCTAATTGGAAAATTAATATCCTGCAAGACTCCTAAAGACGTCATGAGATGATGACCTTTCGACATCTGGAACATGTAATAAAGGTTTTCTGATTCCAAGTTTAGGAGAAGTGACAATGTGTCTGCGTTAAACATGTTTAGGGAACATGTTTGTGTGTCATTTAGAAACGTATATCTGCCCTGTGTTTCTTGTACTTTGTTGGGAGCATTGCTGTATGATTGCTTGAGGGCAGGTAATGTCTCCCCATTGTTCTTTGGTGTTGCGCAACTAATTAATAATGATTAATTTCAACTATGTCTGTTTCATTATTTCCTGTTGTGAGTGACCACAACAGGTTCACTGCCTGCCATAAATCCACTCGCCTTTACGGGAACTTGCTTTCCTGAATGAAAATGTGCCGTAGAGGATGAGAGATGTAGCAAGTTATACATTTTTCTGTGAGTAAAATTAGATTTCTGGCAATACAGTCAATCATTATCCTTGTCATTATTTCGCAGATAAACCTAGTAACCCCGCCCCCTTAAAGGAAAAGGAACAGAGCCATAAGATCCGGCTCCCTTAAAGGATCTGTATTTCCCATCACTAGTATTTACTATTTTATGTTGAAGGAAAAAAGGTTAAAGTATTTTCAAGCCAGAGCTACTGAGCTACTTCCTCCTCTGTTGCCATCAGGCTTTTAACACGTTTTGATCCTGAAGGCCTTAAGATGGTACTGACAACATTTGAAGTCGATCAGATGAAATCGGTAATAGTTCGGTCAAATATGGAATGGCAACAAATTTGACATGAAATCGAAAATGGCCGAATTCCTGTTGGTTTTACGATATGACAACATGAGATTTTTTTGTGCGTCCCATATAACCACAATTCAGACTTGTAAGCTAAACCCCAATGAAACATGACCCTGAAAATATAATATTTTTCGAACATCCTGTCAAAAAATATTGTAATTTCACTTTAAGCCTTTTCAGTTAAAAAATAAATAAATGTGGTCTTACAGTATATTTGTTCCATTCATGGGCCAGAAAAACACCAACCAAAAGTGTGAAAATCCAATCTCTTTTTCCGGTCAGAAATAAATCCTGCAACTTTATTTAACTTTTTCCATTAGAGGATGATAAGTCTCCAGAAAGAAGGCAGTCTGAGGAGACTTGGTGTGAATGAGCTCTCACACTGTCTGCCTCAGGGATGATTCATAATACTGAGAAGAAGCCTGAGGGTATTTCTACCTGCCACCATAGCTCTCCTCATCTTCCCTGAAATCACTTCTCTCAGCGGTTTTTGTAAAAGTCCGAGGCCACGCTTTCCTTCCATATATTCACCTCAATTTCCTCCTTTCTTTTTTGCCTCAGCACTGACACTAACTCATCTCTTTGTCTTAGTTTTACCTTGTTGTTGAAGGCAGCCTCTCTACCGTTTGTTCTCCACAGCCTCTGTTCTCTGAATACTTTCCCCCAACTACTGTTTTTATCCTCAAATACAATTTCAGAATGATAAGTGCATACATTACTCTACAGGCAGAGAAACTCAATTTTCGTCAAAGGGGGGATTTGCCAAAGTGTTGTTTGTTTTGGTCACTATAATAGTCACTTTATCGGAAGAGAAAAAACACTCAGAACATAATGGGTAGCAATTGGGGACAAAGAACTTGGATCTTTTACCTTAAACGACATATTCTGCTGATTCTCAGGTTCATATCAGTATGTAGTGTCTCTACTTTAAAGAGTCCTCTCCTGCTGATGTTCAGGTTTATATCAGTATGTAGTGTCTCTTCTTTAAAGAGTCCTCTCCTGCTGATGTTCAGGTGTATATCAGTATGTAGTGTCTCTACTTTAAAGAGTCCTCTCCTGCTGATGTTCAGGTGTATATCAGTATGTAGTTTCTCTACTTTAAAGAGTCCCCTCCTGCTGATGTTCAGGTGTATATCAGTATCTAGTGTCTCTACTTTAAAGAGTCCTCTCCTGCTGATGTTCAGGTGTATATCAGTATGTAGTGTCTCTACTTTAAAGAGTCCTCTCCTGCTGATGTTCAGGTGTATATCAGTATGTAGTGTCTCTACTTTAAAGAGTCCTCTCCTGCTGATGTTCAGGTGTATATCAGTATGTAGTGTCTCTACTTTAAAGAGTCCTCTCCTGCTGATGTTCAGGTGTATATCAGTATGTAGTGTCTTTACTTTAAAGAGTCCTCTCCTGCTGATGTTCAGGTGTATATCAGTATGTAGTGTCTCTACTTTAAAGAGTCCTCTCCTGCTGATGTTCAGGTGTATATCAGTATGTAGTGTCTCTACTTTAAAGAGTGCTCTCCTGCTGATGTTCAGGTGTATATCAGTATGTAGTGTCTCTACTTTAAAGAGTCCTCTCCTGCTGATGTTCAGGTGTATATCAGTATGTAGTGTCTCTACTTTAAAGAGTCCTCTCCTGCTGATGTTCAGGTGTATATTAGTATGTAGTGTCTCTACTTTAAAGAGTCCTCTTCTGCTGATGTTCAGGTGTATATCAGTATGTAGTG
>NC_136908.1:6783059-6889112 GCF_949606895.1 Notothenia rossii | reverse complement strand
TTTCTCAACACTGAGGGAATGAGTGATAAAGTAGCTAATGGAAGGTAAAAGGGTCCTCCATCTCGAAAATATAAACAATATGAAGCTTAATTGGAAGGTAGACTGCATAGTATGGACATTCTTGTCATTGGTGCTCTTTTCTACAATAACATGTAATAAAAAACTACTACCTGTTGCTGATGTAAAAGCTGAGCAGTGTAGCATTGAGGAGGGTAATCATACTCATGCAAGGTACAAATCAATTGTGCAAAAACATCCACTTTGATTCCAGGTAGTCAAATGGAAACAGAAGTCCCATTTAATAACACACATTAGTTGACAGATGAAGCTTATTCCAAGACAGAAGTTCACAGTATAACACAGCAAATGTGCAAACTTCTACTACTACCAGTCAGAATGCTTTTAAACACTTTGCTTAAAATCAATATCAACATACGTCCACTTATAATGGGTTGAATTAACACTGAAGCTTTAAAAACCAACATGTCTTAAGGAAATTACTAACGAAACATTGCTTAGTCCGTCTATCAGTCACTGAGATCCTTCACAGTCCAGACTTTAGGTATTTCTTGATTTAGTTTCTAAATGCTCCAAGGTGTTCAGCAGATAGTTGCTAATTGTCTGCTAGTTAGTGGCAGGTGGTGTAACGGGGGATAATCTGAACCTTAACATCAGCATAAAGCTAACGGATGGCGCTTATAAGAGCATTGACAGTAAACCAAAACAGCAAAGTGAAATAAAGTGCATCTTAAAATGCCTCTTATGAACATATGAATACCACAACATCCTGGAATTCACCATTTGAAATGTCAACAGTGTTGTCACCCATTTAGATAAAAGGGCAGATATTTCAGAGAAGGTCAAAGAGCCGCGACTTAAATAGCAGATGACACCCAATAACGTCAGAAGACATTGACTAACCTTTGTCTTACGGGTGGTTTGTGGAGAGGGGAATGTGTGTTGGCAGTTCAACTTGGTTGGGTTTTTCTCCCACAGTGTGACGATGCTGAGGTGAGCTTAGGCACACATGGAGGGAAATGTAATCTGCACAGTTTGAACAACAGTGATTTCTTCTCACTGAAAGGCTTTCAAGTCATTAACATGTCTAACAGTTCCATTTGGGCAACAGGACCAATCGGTGGAAAGCGTTTTACACACATACCCAAATCAAGGGACAAAGATATGTAGGCAAGCAAACAAATATCAGACACACCTCTATGAATAATGCAATTTACTTCAACAACGCCAAAAAAAAAAAAACTGAAATTCAACCGAACATAATACAACCCTTACAGCAACGTTTTACACTAAACTAAAAGCTAAACTGTGTTTTATCCAGCACAAATTGGAATATGAGGCAATTCTAATTCTATATTACTTCTATTTAAAACATGATAATTAAAAAAAGGGTGGAGTTTGGGGTGAAAAGCTGGATTTGGCAGCTTCCGTTGCAAATCAGTCTTTCCACTTCTATTGACATGTTGCATAATAAACTTGAGGAATAGTATTCTATGTAAAGGACTGCAGGTGCATTGATTTTGCAGCAAAGTGCTACCAAATCAAAGTTGGGGATGCTTAAACTTTTTGCAACACAGTTCAGCAACCAATCAGTAACCGACCCCTGTGACTGATATTTGAACCAACAGCACAACAAATGACATCCTCTTGAAACACATGAAAACGCCTCCTGCACTCTAAAAACGAATTCAGGCGACCTTTCACCTCCACTTAATTAAATGCATGGTTGCAAGATAAAAATGTGAGTTAATTGATTGAGATAAACATTTTAAGTTGCAAACATTAATTTATAAGTTGTGTTGAAGTAATAATGCCGGTAATTACATCAACTTAATATTGTGTTTAATTTCAACTCTGATTTCTGGGTTAATTCTCTTTAAACTAAATTCAAGTTGTACTAAGTAATGCAATTGGCTTGATAACTTAATTATTCTAAACCTTGAGTTAAGGATTTCAAGTCCACTCCCACTTAACATGCCTGGACAAGTTCAAACAGTTAAGACAAATAGAAATATACAAAGGACATTTTAAGGTGAGTTTCATCTTTTGTCATTCAAATACAGTAGATACCCTTGTAGTTGCACTGTAGGCAAATTGCTGTTTGACCAAAATTAGAAGCCTTTGAACTGCAAAGTAGTAGAGGCTACTGTGAGTGTAAAAAAAACTATTAAATACAATATATTTGGAGCAACTTAATTTACAAATGGTTGTCAACTTAAAAACGTGTGTTCACAATGATGGTAATTAAGTACATACAACTTTAAATCCCTTTTAAATCATGTGGTAAAACTAATCGGAACAACTTATATTATACCAATTATTAAGTAAGTGATAATTAAAAACACATCTGATTGTAGAGGAAAAGCCTTCTCCCCTAACTCAAATAACTTTGTTGCTTTAAGACAATTTCATTAGAAGTTGTCTTAACTCAATAAACGTCGATGCAAACTGTTGCGTTGATTTTCTTTGTTGAGCCAAGGCATTTGTTTTTAGAGTGTGGCTGCAAACAACTTGAATTCCCTGTTTTTTTAGTGGGTGCCCACGCAATAAGTAGTAAAGGAATTTTCCCCACATGGAGACTTAACCCAGGTGGTGAAGATGTGAAGGAAATACCTGAAGATATGGGAGGATGTCATGTAGAGCACAGCTTCTGAGGATGAAGGAAACCCTGGTTGATGGATATCATGATTACAAGGTGAAGGATGATGGTGCCAATTTCCCACTAAAAGAGAGGCAAAGATAATGGTTTCAAAGTTTGCCAATAAGATTAGAGAGTGGAACATCTGGTATTTAAGAAGGGACAATGCACATTAATCAACATGAGCACTTAAGTTCATTGTGTTCGAAGTTTTTTTGACTTTTTTTAAACTTGTAAAATAGGCTGGCTCAAACCCTCTTGTAAAACCATGACATTTTTGGAAAAACTTTAACAGTAACATTTTCCAAGCATTGGTAATATCTTCAGTGAAACAGTGATGGCCAGTTGTCTATGGGATGAAGTTGCAAGAGAGGGCGATTAAAGTTTTCCTGAGCTTAATTGCATTTAACACGAATGTGGCACTGGGGTAAATACATAAAGCAAACATCTGGTGCAGCTTCCTCCAAGTTTATGCTGCATTTCTCCCAGGAGACATCTTTCCTTCAGGCTCCAGATGTAGAACGTAAACCTGCTGGAGTGTGAGCAGTTTTTATTTTAAAAGCATCTTGTGCCACGCCACTGAGGGGGGAAATTAGTTTACTTATTTGACTTCCCTACCTGCAGCATAACTGTAATAAGATGGGGATTATTGTAAACCATGGTGTGCACTTCAGGCAGGTTCGGACATTATTGATTATTTTGGAATATATTAATAATAAATGATACAACAATTGACATGTAATGGTAACGACGAGACGCCGTTACTAGAGTTATTTATTAAATGGCATTAATGGTATAAGTGTTCACCCCCATCTTGTCTGTTGTTTCCGGTCGTCTCTGTGTTCCCTCCTGCTGATTACCCAATTGTGTTCACCTGGTGACCTGTGTTTGCTCCTCCCCCCCCCCCCCCCACCTGTGTCTTGTTAGTCTGTGTGTGTATTTAGGTGCTGTGTCTTGTTAGGAAGGGAGTGGGTGTGAGATCTTTGTGGCTGCAGGATGTGTTCACGGAGAACAGCAGGATTGAAGCTGTGAACTATGTGCACATGATTTTAATAAAGGCCCCCGTCGGGTTATATTTTTGGACGTTCTGCCTCTGCCTCCTTGCTTGGTCGGGCCGCTCAATGGTCAGTCTCACAGTAATAGAGCGAGAACTTTAATATGTAGACTGGAAAAAATGCTGCTGCAAAAACAAATTAAACAATAATGAAAACAAGCTGTTTTCACTTGAAATAGGTGAAACAAATCTGCCAATAGAACAGGTGAAAATTAGCTTGGTAAGATTTCTGGAAATAAGAAGGGATATTTAGATAAATCAGATTATCTGGGAGAACTCATTTTGAACTGTGAACCAGAATCAGGAAATGTTGTGTTACAATATAAGCCGCACATGCTCAAAAGTGTTCTGTTTTCTGATGTTGGTTGGTGGTTTTCTAATAAATATGTAAAAAGATATGTGTTTCATCTGAGATACAGTGCAACTCAAAATAAGAT
Source organism: Notothenia rossii (assembly GCF_949606895.1). Taxonomy (NCBI): domain Eukaryota; kingdom Metazoa; phylum Chordata; class Actinopteri; order Perciformes; family Nototheniidae; genus Notothenia; species Notothenia rossii. The sequence goes on along the minus strand of NC_136908.1, from coordinate 6,884,965 downwards.
TGTTTTACTTAACAAGATGATGCATTGTCCAAAAACAAGACCCAATATCTGAGTGCAGTCAGGGCCAACATGAGGCCCCACGCAAAGTCATATGATGAGGCCCTCAGCTTGAGATAATGATTGCAAGATAAACTTTGTGAAAGAAGTTCACAGAGACATAGCAGAACTTTGCACAGAATAGCTTTAACACTCTGGAAAGCACATAAAGACATGGTTCAGTCTTTGCACAGAGAGAGATGTGGAGCTGTGCTGATGCATCGATACAGGCGATTACAGATCACTGTAATCAAGAAGAGCTGGAGGGCGGCAGCCAAAGTCCTGCTGGCTCCAAGATAACAGACCAAGGCTGTGTCCAAAATCACTCCTTATTTACCATTTCACTTTACTAAGTGTGCAATTTCTACCCTCTGACATGTTATTGAAGAGCCTGAACTCAGAGTGTAAAATTCCTCCCCACGGTGCAAATGACAAAAAAAGTCTTAGACATTTAAACTTAAGTATGTATTTTATGCCCCTTGTAGCACTTTAGGATTGCTTTTAGTCATGAAAGGTGCTTTACAAATCAAATGCATTATTCTTATTTGTATTAAACTACTTTTTGCAAACAATTTTACAATGCTATGCACATTTGAACTTGTGGATCAAATTGTATGTGAAAAGGTTATGTTGTAAATGCAACCATTTTTTCAAATTAAATAAAAGCATGTATATCAACTACAGATGTCTGTCCATGATGGCATTATAATGTTCCACTTTGTTCTTATGTGCAATTCAGATTCAAGGACACCTAATATGCAAAATTCGTTTTTTCATGTCTTTTATACATCAACGTGTGTACCCTCTGTGTTAAAAAAGATTCTCACTCTTTTTGTCCTGATCCATCGATTTAAAAACCTGTCTGAAAATGAGCTGATCAGATCGGATCACTCTGGGATGTCACAATGTTTTTTAATTGTGTACAGGCTAAAGACACAAACATGGACATAACAATAACATATACTGTAGGAGATGACGTTCCCATCTCAGAAAAAACAAAAACAGAAGAAATAAAGATACAGTCAGTCGGATCACTTCAACATTTCACAAATAAAAATAGGTTGACGACCAAATACCACCAAAAACACGACACAGGGTCACAATGTTTGTGTGCAATATGTAGTACACAATGTGCAGTGTGGTGAGAGATGCATGCGATGCTTTCAGCAGGCAGTGTATAGACTCTAAATCATGTGAAAGCTGGACTGCTGTGACTGATGCACGCGTCAGAAATCTGCAATAATCTAATTAAAGGAAAAGCATTCTGCAGCCACAGGAGAAGAGTTTGAGACGGTATCAATCACACATGATGCACATGTTACACATTACTGTATGTAATATGGCTCTAGGGGCACAATGTGTAATGAGCTGTGCAGCTAATGCAAATTGCTGCCGGTGGCTCAAATAAAACTGTAGCCGCAGTTTCATTGTGTATACGGAAAACTATGTATATTTAAGTTTTACTTTATGAAAAGAAAATTCACAGAAATTGTGAAGATTTTCATGAAGAACAAACAGGTCTTATATTGTATTTTAATGCTGAGGGTACGGATCTTATTTATGCTGCAAAACAATGCATTGAGGATTTGTTAAGTTACGAATGTATAGGAGTGTTATTGCCCTCGGGCAACACTGAGAGAAGGAACCCCGCTGGAACGTGCCACAGAAACCAATTGGTATCGAAACTGATTTATTTAGGAATATGCAATATGTGAGCACAATGTGAACTTAAAAAATACCATGTTTTCTTTGAGAATACGCTTTTTATTAATATTATTATATGAATTTGAAGCTAAAGTTGGAATACAATAACTGCAGCATTAGCTTCCAATTTGAAAAGCTAATCCATCTTTTACAAAATGTGAATTCTTTGTGAATATGTCGAGTAGCAAATATACAATTCATCCTTTGAAGAACTCGTGATTACTCCTTGGTGATGTATTGTGTCTTTTAACAGTGAAGTAATCAGGTATGCTTAATTTAAAGGTTTAATAATGCATATTCTTTCACCAGGTTTGTGTTTATTTCAGCCGACGGACATGTTCAGAGAGATTGCACTTTTGGGAACTGAGAGACATTTTCTAAAGCTGCAGGGGAAGTGATGTCGTCTTAAATTTAAAAACACATTGTACCTCCTGGAAGTGTGATATATCACAACGCCCAGCTAGAGCCCGTTATGTTGTTTATCGCCAGAAATAACAGCGCTACTCGCCATCTAACGCTGACATTGGTTTCATCATAAAAGCAGATTAAATATGCATTATCGCAGCGCTCCTGTGGGAATTCTCTCCGATAACAGTCTGACCCTCTCCTGCAGAGTCAGCATGCTGCAGGAACGTCTGGCCATATGGACGTGTTGGGGGTGTGAAGGATTGCCAACCAACATGGATGTATGAAGATAAGGTGCACCACATGGAGAGGGAAAGTCATTTTGGCAACAGGGTTTTTCGATCCAGTGCCAAATGTTTTATCTCTGAGGTGATTTATCTTCATCTGGTCCCAAGCGTTTACTCTAAGGCAGTCTGTCAAGTCTGGAGAGCAGAGCACAAAGCACCCAGAAGACAGTCCCTTCAAACAAAAGTCCTTCATTGGCAACTTAGCGGAGCTGGGCGAAACAAGGCAAGAAAACAAAACTCTCTCAGGAAATAAGCATCCAACATCATCAAGACTCCGACAACTAACAGCAAAACCAGAATTTAAATGCAGACAAGACTAATCACAAGACAAAGGGGCACCAGGTAAACACAAAGTTATTTCCTTACATATATAAATATTGTGGTTTCATTTCCTCATTATATGTTAACCTTTATAAAGGGGGTGAATAGTGTCTTGGTAATCGATAAAAACATATTACAAGATATGCAGTACAATCATACACAGTACATATGAAGTCATCATGAGTACATTTGTGCTTAAAAGCTTTACTTGATAGGAAACAGGATGATTTAGCTACCACCGGTTAATATATATATATTTGAAATAATAATGTTGAAATGAGACAAATACAAATACAAACACAACCGGGGGAGAAAAAGATTAATCTCCGTTATACCCATAACTAAAAGCATGGTATTTAGTATTTGTCTGAAAGAGCCCAGTCTGCTCTGATTGGTTAGCTGGCCGGCTCTGTTGTGATTGGTCAACCAATTCGAGATGTCCCGCCCCTTTAGCCTATCACACAATACAGTGATTTATTTTAGAATTGTTCGATAACTAAAAAATAAAACCTTTTCTTACGACATTACAGTACATTTTCTTTAGCTGATCCAAAGCCACTAACAAGAAGTGCAAACAACCATGAAGATACACATTTTTTTGTTCTGTTTTCTATTAGCCAAGGTGTAGTTAATACCAAACCCAAATCTGAACTTAACATTGACTTTTTTTACAGAAACCTGGTTAGAAAGCGACCAACCTGCTGTTTTGTTTGAGATGTTGCAGGGGTTCAGTGAGCGTGCAATACCTGCAAACATACCTTCTCCAGTTCCTCACAAGGTCTCATGAGCCGCGTTCACACCAGAGTACTTTTCCCACTTTAGTCCCAATATAGTTCCGAAATGTTATGTTCACACCAAAAAGAGCCGGAATTAAAAATGAGTTCATGAGAACCTTTTTACCCCCTTTTCCGTCCCTGCTAGAGAGCAGGGACTCTCATGCGGGTCTCTTGTGAGAAAAGAGCTATATTTCTGATTGGCTGGGCGGATTGCAAACCACGCCCCGTAAAACTCAAAAAAGGTGTTGTGAAGCCACCATTTTATTATCCTCGCATTAGCATTATTAGCATTAGCATTAGCCCAGCGCAGAAAGACTAACTTATGGCAACACAAAATAAAACATGGGAGCGGTGGAGATGAGGAGGTGTCGGCGTTCTGGTGATTTACTCTGAAGGCTTCAGTAGAAGCTGCTGGGAGTCCCAGCAGCTTCTACTGAAGCTAGTCCCTAACTCCGGGAACTTCCGGCCGGGGATTTTGGGCGGCAGTATACACAAGTTATTGAGCCGTTTCCGCTCTACATCCTGAACTCCTCCCTTCGATGCAATGCACTTCCGTTTTGGCGGACTGGGTTTGTTTTGCTAGCTAGCTCCGTTGTGCCGACAAAGCACTGATATCGCAGAGACAAAGAGGATATAACAATTACAATATGAAGAAAAGTGGTTCGGGAACTACGTGTGCGGTAGTTGGTTGCAATCACTCGAGAAAGCACCTGAACGAGTGGTTAGATAGAGAGTGCTACGACCACAAACCAGCTACGAAGAGGCAATGTCCATGCGCTCCATTGTTGACATTTTTTCGCAAGCCTGATACCGACTCGGAATCAAGGACCTGGCTGAAGGCATTGAATTTAAAGAAACCACCCCGCAACGTTTTTGTTTGTTCCTATCACTTTGTTGACCAAAAACCAACCAAGGATAATCCTTTCCCAGCGTTGTGGTTGGGGTACAATCGCCCTCCCCAGCCAAAGAGACGTCAACTCACCCAGCGGACCACTGCCTCCCCCCAGATAAAGAAACGCAGACTTGAAGCTGAGGGTAAGTTCAGCAACTTTAGCTATGAAGCTGACAATACTGTTAATTATGAATAAGTTGTCATACACTAACATTGCTACCGGTATTTTTGCTAAGGCAGTTGATTGTTTTGGAGATGGGACAAACAATGCCCAGGACGGCTACTTCATTAATTAATTGTGTGTGTGTGTGTGTGTGTGTGTGTGTGTGTGTGTGTGTGTGTGTGTGTGTGTGTGTGTGTGTGTGTGTGTGTGTGTGTGTGTGTGTGTGTGTGTGTGTGTGTGTGTGTGTGTGTGTGTGTGTGTGTGTGTGTGTGTGTGTGTGTGCGCGCCTGCGTGTAGATAGATAGATAGATAGATAGATAGATAGATAGATACTTTATTGATCCCCAAATGCCTGCCTGGACTCTATGCCTGCATTAATTTAGCTCCATCCATGTTTTCTCTTCCCCTTTTTAGATGCTCCTGAAACCTGTCAGCCTGCCTGTGAGACTGAGCCTGCTACACCAACATTTCAAGATGCCCAGACCCAATGGGAGGATCCGTCACATATTGACCACACATACTCTTCAACAACACAGTCTGTTAAAATAGACAAGGCCACACAGTGCGAGGCAGAAATGGGTCCTACTGTGACTAGCACCACGGTCATTGATGATGCTAGGTCCCGGCTGTATACAGGAGTGCGTATGGTTCAATTTTTCACCCTGGTGACGGTGTTGTTGCCTTTCAGTAAGCCATCAATTACCCTCCCTGTTGTTGACCAAATCCTGATGACCTTGATGAAGCTAAAACTAAACCTAATATTAGGAGATATTGCTCACCGCTTCAATGTGTCTACATCAATGGCAAGCATTGTGATTAGTCACTGGATTGACGTGATGGGTGAACAGTTCAAAGTCCTGATCCCCTGGCTTCCAAGAGAGACAATTCGTGCCACCATGCCCTTGTCGTTTCAGAGGAACTACCCTCGAACCACCTGCATCATTGACTGTGCCGAAAGTGCCATGCAGAGAGCCACAAACCACGACTCAAGGAGTGACACTTTCAGCCAGTACAAATCACGCAACACTGTGAAATATCTTGTCACTGTGGCCCCTAATGGGCTAATCATGTTTATATCTGACGCCTATGCTGGCAGAAGCAGCGATAAGTTTATCACCATGGACAGTGGATTTCTAGACTATCTGAGGGCTGGTGATGAGGTCATGGCGGACCTTGGGTTCACCATTCGAGACTTGCTTGATGAGAGAAGGGTCAGTTTGAACATCCCTGCTTTCACCTACAGGCGCAATCAGTTGACCAATGAGGAGACGACACGCACCAGGCGAGTAGCCAATGTCCGCATACACGTGGAAAGAGCAATCCAGAGACTGAAGGTCTTTAAGATTTTATCCCAGACCGTTCCCATCAGCATGGCACCGAAACTGGACAACATCTTAACCATCTGTGCTGGCCTAGTTAACCTGAAGAGTCCACTGATCAGAGTGCCTCGTGAGGTTTAGAATCTTGCCTCGTGTCCCTGTCTACCAACACCCAGCCATGTTGTTCATTAAATACAGATAAACACAACAAATACTGCATGCATTGTATTTTTTAATATTATATATGAATATTTTCATAGTGATGTAATGGTGTGGGCTGCTTTTATATTTTAATTTGTAATACCTGTTAGGATTAAACATGTGATCTTTCTTGTTGAAGCCATTTCTTTAGTTTCCTCTCAACAATTAATTCATTCAGTGTTATTTATGTACAGTATGAGCTTAATATGAATGATGAACTGTGTTAAAAGAAATTGTAGCACTCTAAGGAACATATGAAATGCAATAATGCAATAACAGTGCAATAATGAAATTAAATTACATCAAACTTTATTTTCACTCAAACAGTACAGGCACATATGATATATTGCACAGCATAAAGAGATCATGTAAATTGTGCATTATGTAAACAACAGACAACTGTTGGCTCCTGTGGGCATGACCTAAATAAGGCAGTTTATTTTGGTTTTAAAATGCTGAGATATTTACTGCAGAACTGTAACCTTCCCTCAACAAAATCGTCAACAATTTTCGGGAGCATGTGGGCAAAGTAGAATGTGCGCAGCCTTATGATATGCCTTCAGACTGTCCATTGCTTTTCCATCTATTGCCATGGATTGAACGAAGTAGGAGCAAATTTTGCTGTACGTTATGCTGGGCCACGTCGTCATGTTATCCTCCCAGTTTTGCACTGAATTCGGGTGGGGGAGAGTAACGCCATCTCCAGTCAAAGAAGTAGAATCGTGTTCCCAAGCTAGCATCACTGTTAGCATCGAAATCGCTGTGTTTACACCAGTGCCCGTCTGACTGTTTACACCGGTTTACACCGACAGACGCTGTGCAAAAGACTTCCGGCGGAAATGAAGTGCATTTGTGTAGGGTTATGGCGCTACCCGTGGTTTGTCGCGTAAACTTGTCTATACGCTGTGAAGTTGTTTGCGGCCTGCCAGTAAACCCAAAGCAGAAGAAGAAGAAGTGACGTCAGCGGCTTCATTTGCCTAATCCACCCTCAGGGACTTATTCCGGTGTGAACGCGATCTGTACTTAGTTCATCAGAACCAAAGAGTTCTGATGAACTAAGTTCTCATGAACCTTTGTGGGGAAAGTACTGTGGTGTGAAAGCGCCTATGGTCTCAGGTGATTTCCCATTTCTCCTACATTTTTATTTCATTTATTCCATTGGAAAACCAACAGAGAATAATACATTTGCAGCATGAATCCCAGGTATCAGCCTGTTGGTTACTGACCCCGGGACACATTTTATACGAGCACCCAACTCATCTCTCATTTATAGATTCACCTTCAGGTCCAGAGAGAGCACCAGTAATATGATTAAATCCATGAAGCACCAGTGCACACACCCCCACACAAACACACACACCATTATCAGTTCTTAATAAGACTTGTTATGGCGTCCTTAGGGAGTTTTTAAGCAGCTCGTAACTGATGCAGTTTCGCGAATAAAGCACTTCTACGACATCAAAGCTAAATATGAGAGATGTCACACAGTGTACTTTCCTCTTGCACATTTGATTCTCAGATTTCTCCTTTTTATTTGTGTTTTTATTGCCAGTCCTCCCAAGCTCGACACCTTTACCCAAAACAGAGTGCAAATGGGCTCAGTATGAAGATGTATTAATGTCAGTAAAACGGTTATGCTGCACAGCACTCTTTAAATCTTGTGTCTCCTAGCAATTCAAGCTTTTTATTCCCCAATAACCGTTCATCACACAGGTTTAAGAGCGTGCTCTCTAGCTGTTTCTTTCTGCCGTATACCAAAATGGCCTCTAATGTTGGCTCATGATTTTATGTGCGATGCCTGCAGGCCATGTTAAAGAAATCATGAGCATAATAGGCTATATATTAAATAAAAGCCAGAATAGAAGCACTTTGTACTCTTTTGATCCTGAGTGCTTCACAACATGCTGCTGGTTCTGTGATGCTGTCTTTCTGAACATGCTTAAGTGTGTAGATTAAATAGTTAGTTTAAGTAATGCATGCTAACAATTGGACTTTAGAATGAAATGCAAAGTAGGCCTACAAGTAAACACTGATAGGAGGATTGCACGTCTGACCCGATGATGGCACTTTGAAAGGTCAGAGGATCATCAAAAGTTATTCAAATCCATCCTGAAGGTGAATGTGTGCATAGTAAATGAAGTTATTATCATTATGCAGTGATTTCACATTGTTCTGAAAAGGGTTATTCTGCATAGGAAGAACTTTCTGTTTGGGATCTTTCAGTATATTTGGATTCTTATACCTTTGTGATTAAGTTAGAAAATGAATGCCAGACTTTTACTTGTAATAAAGACTTTCTACATTTTGATACTTCCATATTTAGTTTTTTTTAAATATGGTAAATGGACTGTACTTACAGAGTATAGTGGTTTATCAAGTCTTTACGACCCCTCAAAGCGCTTTAAATACTACATGTTATCATTCACCCTTTCACACCTCATTCATGGTGAGCAGTACCACTTGCTCAAGGAAGCTAACATTCACACACACTGGCCATCGGGAGCAACTCAGGGTTCAGTATCTTGCCCAATAATTCATTGACATGTTGACTGCACGCGCTGGGATTGAACCCACAACCTTCTGATTGAAAGACGACTCCCTCAGCTGTGGCTGCGACACAAGGCTAGAAGAATATGAGATCCTAGTACTTCTTCCTCCACCGTTAGACACCATATTTTTTTCTGACAGGAATACAAATGCAACGCAGAGAAAACCTTATGGATCTCAGTGAGAATCTGAATCAGCCGGATCAGAATACAATTTGTGTTCAGGTGAGGAAGATATAAATAACATATGGCTTACTGAGGGATTATAAACAGAGAGACTGATGGCTCTGTACGGCAGGGCTTTAATGGGACTGCACTAACTGGATTAGCAGATTGAAACAGGAGATGTACACTGAACAAAAATATAAACGCAACACTTTTGTTTTTGCTCCCATTTTTCATGAGATGAACTCAAAGATCTAAAACATTTTCTAAATACACAAAATAACAATTTCTCTCAAATATTGTTCACAAATCTGAAAAAATCTGTGATAGTGAGCACTTCTCCTTTGCCGAGATAATCCATCCCACCTCACAGGTGTGGCATATCAAGATGCTGATTAGACAGCATGATTATTGCACAGGTGTGCCTTAGGCTGGCCACAATGAAAGGTCACTCTGAAACGTGCAGTTTTACTTTATTGGGGGGGTCTGGGGGGGTCCGAAAACCCTAGGGTTAAACCCTAACCCTAACATGTCACCCATCTCCTTCGCATAGAGTTGATCAGGTTGTTGATTGTGGCCTGTGGAATGTTGGTCCACTCCTCTTCAATGGCTGTGCCAAGTTGCTGGATATTGGCAGGAACTGGAACACGCTGTCGTATACGCCGATCCAGAGCATCCCAAACATGCTCAATGGGTGACATGTTAGGGTTAGGGTTAAACCTGACAGGTGACAGGCATGGACTGCGTGTGTTCATAGACACTGGATACACATGTTGGAAGAACATGAAAAAAAATCTCCGGGATCATCAAGGGAGCAGTAGACACAATTGTGCTGCATTAGCGTGGTCTAACTTTAAGGCTGTGATCAGCGGACATAAGGAATCCATCGCAAGTCGGATTGACGCAAACAGGACAGATGAGGTGCAGGAGAACCGGGCTCACGTCAAATCCTTGTTCAAAATCACGTCATTTCTGGGAAGACAGGCCCTCCCTCTCCGTGGCCACAACGAGAGAGATGAGGATGAAAATAAAGGAAATTTCCTTGAACTTTTGGACGTTATTGCAACAGATGACAGGAACGTGAAAAGCAAACAGGAACGCAGGTATGCGCACTATTCTTCCCCAGAAGCCCAGAATGATATGGTGAGAGTTATTGGGGAAAATATCAGAAGTATAATCATAAATGAAGTAGGAGAAGCACGGTACTTTTCAGTGTTAGTGGATGAAACGAAAGACCTGTCTAAGAAGGAGCAGCTGGCCGTTTTGATCCGTTATGTACATGACGGGATTATAAAGGAAAGAGCCATTGGAACCTATCACATGAAGGACCTGACAGCTGAATCCCTGGCCCAGAAAATAATAAAGGAATTATCGAGTTTAGATATTCAGCTGTGTGTTGCACAATGCTACGATGGTGCAAGTGTTATGCGGGGTAATGTGCGTGGAGTGCAGGCTTTAATACGTGAAAAAGTGCCGCATGCAGCGTATATACACTGTCATGCACATAGACTAAATCTTGTGCTTGTGAGCTCGATAACTGAAATACCAGAGATGGCAGAGTTTTTTGGTGTTGTTCAAACACTATATACTTGTATTGCAAATAGCAATACCAGACACATGCTTTTCATTGAGGCTCAAAACAAGTTGGGACACAACAAAATACTGCACTTGGAGCGCACCTGTCCCACTCGGTGGCTGTATTGGTATAGGGCTCTACAGAAGATAAAACTGCGCTACGAGGCTATACTAGCTGTGTTAGATGCCACTATTGATGCTCATGCAGAGGGTTCAACTGAAGCTGCTGGACTTCGGACAAATATGCTGACAGTCACTTTTGTTGTGCGTCTTCATGTCCTAGAAAAAATCTTAAATCTCACTTATGGACTGTCTGAACAGCTTCAGACAAAAGACATTGCAATCACGATGGCTTCCAACCTCATACGGAGTACTAAGGCCCAGCTGGAAAAGATGAGGTCAGATAAAGAGTACCAGGACACACTGAGCAGAGCCAAGGCATTTTCCACAGAGCTCGGCCTCCCAAGCAGCGACACTGCCCCTCTGCGACCAGCAAGAGCACGGAGTGTGTCCAAAGCCTTGGCAGGGTTTATTGTCGGATCATCCAGTGGCCAGAGACAAACAGGAGATGACCAAGAAAAAAGACTATACTTTGAAACACTGGACCGCTTCATCTCTGAGTTAGATCGCCGATTTACAGATAATGATGAGCTACTTAATGCTATCCAGGCATTTGATTGTTCATCTCCCCATTTCATGGATGTAGTTAAAATGGAACAGTTTGCACAACTCTATGATGAACTGATCGACACCACCCTTCTCAGTTCCCAGTGTCACACAGCAAAAGCTTTCCTTGAACTTGAGATGAAGGAGGACGTGGAGGAGGAGAAAAACATAATGCTGGCTTTGACACGACTGAAGACCATGTCTGTCGCTTTTTCAGAGGTCATCAAGCTATTCAAGATCGCAGCAACAATTCCTGTCTCCACTGCATCCAACGAAAGATTCTTTTCCGTTTTAAAAAGAGTCAAGACTTACCTGCGGACCACCATGAGCGATGACAGGCTCCCAAACCTCATGTTGATGGCTGTTGAGCCTGCTGTCGTAAAATCCCTGGACGCAGATGAACTCGTCAATAACTTTGCTGCTTTGAGGACCCGCCGTTATCCACTTGTGGAATAATTAATAAAGTTCATCTCAAAGTAAGATACCCAAACATCTTATTAATATGATTTCTCTTTCTCTTTTCTTCTCCCTCCCTCCCTCTCCTCTCTCCCTCCCTCCCTCCCTCCCTCTCCTCTTTATATTTGGACTTTAACAGTTTACAGCAGTTTACCTGGTATGTTCACGTGATATTGTTGCAATTACATAGTGAACGAAGTGAACAGAAAGAGTGAAATTGTGTCAGAAAGGCTATTACTGCTGTCTAACCCTGCCGCTTGCTATCCATGGTGCTGAAAACGGATGCGTAACGGCGCATTTGACTGAATTGATTGATTGACGTGCGTAGTTAAGTGTTTGTGTCCATAGTTACTTGCGCTAGCGGGATGTGAGTGAGGCTGCATTTGAAAAAGTTCAAATTTTCCTAACCACACAGAAAAGCTACATAGCAGACTTGTCACTTTTGTTATGATTATTTGCTGGGCATGTATATTGATTGATACTGTAGTTAAGTCATGTGACTAGTAACCTTGCCATACCTTAGCTTTGGCTGAATTGACGCCACTGCATGTTGCTCAAAGTAATCTCAGTCAGTCTCACTTCTGCGGCTCTCCCTCTCCTCTCGCGCCAGTGCGATGAGCCGCGCAGAGCCGGACACATCAGTGGACTCATCCAATTGAACCGCGAATTTAGACCCTCTCAGTCTTTCCAGCAGTTGTGATTTTATATCAGCAGACATGTCCTAAATTCGTCGTCTGCTCTTTAGCAGAAACAGACGTAACATTAACCATCCATTGTTGTTGCTGGCTGTAGTCCTCGCCCTTCCTCTCAAAAAAAGCCCGGTCTTTTTTTACATAATGGATGCTTGGTCTCGAGGTGCCTCTTCAATTTGGCAGGCTTCATCGCCTCATTGGCAAGACACCGCAGGCATATCAGACATTTCGGTTTCCCTTCCACTTCAATAAATCCATATTGGAGATACTCCTCATCGTATTTCCTTACTTTTGTTTTTCATTTACTTCATTTGTAGCCGTAACCGGTCGTTTTAAAAATCGGTCCATCTTCGTAGTATGCTAGCCGTGTTATCCTATGATGCTAGAAGTGGCGCTCTCTGACTGACGTACCAGTTATTGTTGTTTCCATGGTAACGGGTGACGCGCTTGATTTTTAAATGTATAGATTCGTTAGATTAGAACGTAATCTATGAACTATTTTAGATTAAAAAAAATAAAATGTTATTTGTTGAACTATGAAGCCTTTTGTAAAAAAAATAATAATGAAAAAAAAATGATATGATAATTTAAATGAATGAATCTGAAAACTTTTCACGGACCCCCTGGCAGAGTGCCACGGACCCCCGGGGGGTCGCGGACCCCACTTTGAGAACCACTGGTCTACATGACGTGGCCTGCCGACATTGCCACTTTCATACAGATCATACTAATGCCCTCGATTGGTCTCTGTGTGTCATTCAAGCTCGGGAGGGTGTGTGTTGGTGTATGTGTGGCGCGAGCGAGCGAGAAAGCGCGCGCACCGGTTACGTGTATTGTGGTTAGCATCTGGTGCTAGCTAGCTGCGCTAACGGATATAAGGAGCTTTTTCAACAACAAGGTGGAGGGAAAGTCCTTTGCTGTCAGACTGAGAGGCTGATAACTACAGCTCTGGTGAGGTAAATTACTCTCTGAGTCTTTAGATAGTTAACTTAGTTTAAGTTATCTCAGTGGGTCTCAAACGGTTCGGTCACCATTTATGTAAACATATATTTCCATTTGAGGGGGTAGTGATTAGTAAAATATGCATGAATAATACAAACAAAATGTTAACTAGGTGAAAAAAGGTAAGATAAACTTGTTGAGAGCTAAAACTAGTCTTTGCTGTTGCCTCAAAGAGGAGCAGGGGGGAGAGGAGGGAGACAGGAGAGGCCGATTCAGGAGCCCAGACACACTCACAACTATAAATGAACCAAAAACAAATAAATAAACAAGTTTCAATATTTTTTCATATTGGATATTGTATGTTATTGGTTATGGCCATGTACTTGTGATTTTATGATTATTTAAATGTATACATTTTTGTTTCATATGGGTGTAGTCTCTTTATTTCCCCCTCAAAATGCACCAGATTGATGCATTTAAGTCCAACATTTAAAAAAAAATCTTATCCCAAATAGATTTGCAATTTTTTTTTAAATAGTAACCCATCTTCATATGTTTCTTTTTGGGTAGTAGATTTAAACTAGAGGGCTATCACTTTGTGCAGCAACGCTATTGACAAATAAATCCAGCAAAATGGCACAAAAAACTGGTAGTGGCCTCAGGGACGAGGAGTCATTTAACCAGCCAGTAGGAGTCAAGCTTTACTTTCTTTTATATCCATAAAGAAAAAGTAAATCTGTTTACAGTTGTTTCATTATGGATGTTGAGAGGTATCCATATATCTCTTCATTTTGCTCTCAAAGTGCACCAGATTGATGCATCTAACTTCAATATTTTAAAAAAATGTTCCCGGGGGAGCATGCCCCCGGACCCCCCTAGACTAGAGGGTGTCAGGTCCACTCCCCACTTATAAAAATAGATCTTTACCACTGCACCCCCTCTAATCTCAGATGCACCCTGTCCCTTAGTCATTTTGTTTAAGTACAGTGAGCCTTTCTAAAATATACAGTAAAGAGACAAACCCACCAGCATTATAGGATATACTATGACTTTGTGCCAAATACTTGTTGCTGATTTAGAGTACTGGCACCTTTTTTTATTCCAATTCAAGCACTGATAACAAGGTAGACGAGAAAAATCAATATCAGGCTCCCCACAGTGTTTCCTGCTGCAACACGTACATTCATCTCGTCTCAGGTCAGCAGGGAAGCCACAAGGAAACGAGACTAAAGACCACCTGCAACTGAGATACGGGATTGTCCCACTCTCAATAGCCTCAAAGCTCAACTCAGAGAATGGTTGAGAAACAAACAGACGTGCGATCACCGCTAAATGCACTTTAACACAGGGGTGTCTTCTCTTGTACCTTATATGTCGTAGCTGCTATATTGTATAACCATGTCATAAATACTTGTGTATGCTGCTCTTCCTCTTTTGCACCTTTTGCATATCATGTATTTTGTTTTTGCTATGTTTGTAAAATGTAATTTTCTTAAATGTTTTATGTGAGGGACTGCGGATGGAAATGAGCTCAAAGCTATTTCTGGCACTGTTACGCTTGATACATTTGAATGTTTTAAGTGTTCATGACTGTGCATTGTCCCTGCCAAATAAACGATTGAATAAATGGGAGTTAATCTGTGCAACCATAATCACTATGGAGGCTTAATTTAACCACTATTTCAGGCATTTCTGAAGAAAAAAAATCTTGATATTATTGTTTTTCTGCTATTTTACAACCCAACATCGCTCTATACACAAGAGAACAGAATCAAGACTATTCCACAACATTGTACTTTACTCTGAAATGCATTTAACCCTTATGTTTTTTTTTATCGGAACAAGGCTTCATGATATCCTCCACAACAGCTATATAAATACTACAAAACAGATTTTGACCATTTTTGCCAAGTCGCAAGTTCTCTAAAAAAAAGAGTGTATCATTTGGTGTTCGGGTCTGGGAGGACCCAGCAGAATTATTTTGGGTGACTCGAGGTCAAATTTGGTCCAATCAAGACTAATCTTTGACTTTAGACACTGAGATAAATCATGGGTCAAAATTGACCCGTGAACACCATGAACAGCTTTTGAACACAAAACAAGGGTTAATTAGTACCATCATTTCCCCTTTGAATATGTCTTTGTTATATCTTACCCAGGGGTAAGAAACATATAGTATGAGGGCAATACTGTGGCGATGATCTTGTATATAAGATATATCAAGAATGCAGGGTTGTTGGTTGTTCCTAGAGTCTCTAAAAGTACAATGGGAGCCAGAGCCTTTTCTTATCAAGCTCCACTTTTGTGGAATCAGCTTCCAGTTTGTGTTCGGGCGGCAGACACCCTATCCGTTTTTAAGAGTGCGCTTAAGACCTTCCTTTTTGATAAAGCTTATGGTTAGGGCTGATTAGATTCAGACCCTAGTTTTGCTGATATAGGCTCAGTTTGTCGGGGGACATCTTACTTCTTCCTTCTCTCTGTCTATACCTGTGTACTCTCATGTTCCGATTAACCCAGCTTCCCCAAATTTCTTTCTTTTTGGTTTCTATATACGCCGGGATCCGGAGTCATGGATGATCCTGCGGTCCTGTGTCATGGATCGCGAGTCCTGGATCTTGAGTCGTGGCTGTGGTCCTGGATCATAAGTCCTGGATGGATATCCTCGTGGATTCATCTTCCTATTATACACACATGCATTTCCAAACATTTGGACTACCTATGTTGCAAATGTATTATCTTTAGAATTTACACACGGCATCTATTGCACGTCTGTCCGTCCTGGGAGAGGGATCCCTCCTCTGTTGCTCTCCCTGACGTTTCTCCCATGTTCCCCTTTAAACTGTGGGGTTTCTCTGGAAGTTTTTCCTTGTGCGATGCGAGGGTCTAAGGACAGAGGGTGTCGCATTGTCATACTGATATTCTGTACAAACTGTGAAGTCCACTGAGACAAATGTAACATTTGTGATATTGGGCTATATAAATAAACATTGATTGATTGATTGATTGATATCAATTGTCGAGAGAATATGATGCCCGTATACAAGATGTCGCCGCGGATGTAAACATCAACGCGTCATCAGAGCTCCGTAAAAATAAAGCTATCTCTGCCGTCGGACGGTCTATTTGATACGATTTTCATATTATTGCAGAAATTATACCGTTTTTGACAAGCTTTAATATTTTACAGGGAAAATCGACATTTTGGTAGGAGGGCGCAGCGCCAATGTTACCCAGTTTTGACAAAACCCTGTCTTACCTAATTAGGACTTATCAACTTATTGTTTAGGGATCATTTAGGGTAAGATTAAATGAGTTTTAACGGTATTTGGTTGGTGTTTATAAACTTGTATCAATTCTGTATAACATGAAATCTCTCCAAATAAAAACGTAAGTAAGACACATTTTAAAAGCATGGTTTAGTGTCTACTCCAGGGGTGTCAAACTCAAATACACAGTGGGCCAAAATAAAAACTGCGGTACTAGTCGAGGGTCAATTTATTGTAAAACTTATTGAAATGAACTTATTGCACATATTAAACCTGGAACTAACAAAGCTTAAATGATTGCCTATAAAAACAACATTCAACATGAAATAAATAAATAATCAGTTGCATTCATTTCTTATGGCTCTATCTGCAGCTTTTCCAGAGGCATTTCTTATGATTACATTTTCCCACAGGCCAACAACAGCTTCAACAAAACTATTTCCCTCAAAGAGAAAACCAAACATGCCCTGTTGTCGTGAGAGAAAAAGTGCAGAAGGAAACATTGAAACTCAGTGTGCTGCTCTGTGATGCTAGTTCAGATACTTGGCATCTCATCTCGGGTGCAAGTTCATCAATGTTTGGGCTCAGGCTCTGAGCTGAGGAGACCCTCAGGATGGAGTGAAGGTGTCAAGACCTCGACACAAACTGATGAACCCAAAAGCACGACCCAGAGACCAAGTCTTGAACATAAAAAAAAAGTATATTTATTTTCCCAGTTCAGGTAATTCCTCTTAACAGAGCAGGTGGTGGAAATAACTAAAAGCGCTCTCAAGGAGGAAAAAACTAACGTAACAAAAAGAGGACTTAATAAAAACTTAAGCCAACAAAAAATAAAAAAATTAAAAAAACCTGACATGAGTGAAAAGCAATCCTTTCAGAGCTGAGGCTTGGCACGACCATTCAGGGAAACAAACAAGACGAACTGACACAGGACAGGGGAGAGACAGGAGAATTTAAACATGAGGGGAGTGGGAACAGGTGGAAACAATCAGGGGCGGGGCAGACACTGATGATGGCGGGAAAAACACACAAGGGGCGGAAGAAACAGGGCCTGAAATGAAAGACAAGAGGTAAATACAAAACAAAACAGGAAGTGACAGACAAAATACATAAACAAACTAACACATTTGACGAGACACAACAGAAGCTGTGCGTGCAATATACCGGCGGGCCAGATCTAATAGTAATTAGAAATTATCCTGCGGGCCGAAATGAAATCCACCAAGGGACGGATTTGACATGTATGGCCTACTCTCTGAGGCTTTATCGCATGTCTCTATGTTATCAAATTGAAGGAAAGAAGTGAAATAATGTTGAAAAGTCGAGGCCTCTCTTTAATAAAACCTTTTAAAAGCTCCAACTGTTCAAAACTCTCATCATCTATCACTTTCCTGTGGAGAAGTCATTTATAATCTGCACACTGAGTATGAAAAGCCAACTTTTAACTGCATTTTAATGTCTTATGTAATAAAAGGCAAGTCATTAATTTGTGTATCCCCTCCTTGATTCCTTTTTAATAACGACATCAATTACATAAGCAGGTTACAATTTAAACTCCTGCTTCCTGAATGGCTTTGTCCCAGCTGTGCACAGTTTTTATTCGTGGGATATCATCCGTGGGATATCAGTTTCTACTTTAAAAGCTGGTTTTGCATGTGATTACGAAAACTACTTTAACCTTTACAGTAAGTTGATTGAAGATTGATTCCTGGCCACACACATTATAAAATGAAAGTGAGTAAAAGTGTTTTGTTAGGATGTATGACCTCATTCAGTGACCACAAGTCTTTGACCCTAGCTGCAGGAAACATTTTGAATAAGCAATATGTATTTCCTGCCTCTAATTTGAAATCCTCAGACCTTTTCGTTGATGCAGAATGAGGTCGGCTTTGTCTCACATGACTTGCATGTTCCCCTCCTACAATTAATCAAACCATCTTTGACCTTTACAATATAAGTTGGCCTGTTTCCGAGCACATTATGCAGAGTTCATAATGTAGCAAATGACTTTTTAAAGTTCATTTCAGAGTCACGCAGCCTAGCTAACACTATCCATCAGGACTGACTCGACTCTTAGGAGCAAATTTTTCTTCTGCAGAGGATCATCAGTAATTGCTTGTAAATGTACCAAACCCAGTTGAAATGTCCCGGAGGTTGCTATAAATCAAATGCAAATGAAAAGGCAGTACAGAAATACCCGACTTCATGTTGGTTGCTGGTCTTTGTGTAATGCACTTACTGTATATGAACCACTTAGTGCTGTAGTAGGGGTCCAACTCTAACCATTTAATTGCTAAAATCATTTTACAGCCCATCACCAATAAGACCCCTGCTGCAGAGAAAAAGATCATTCAAAAGGGACAAAAGGTCAGGCTATAGAGTTCTTGTGTAAAGAGCTGTTACCATTAGCACGGACTGTACTGTACATGCAGGTGCAACACAATCTATGTTCCTCCCTTTTCTCACACTGATTGATGCGTTTATCTCAATCAATAGCGATTATTAATCGAAATAAAAGATGGAATAACATCTCAATTAGATCACGTAATTACATTCACTTACTGATAGAGTACAGAACGACACAGGTTATATTTGTCGTCTACAGGAAATACTACCATGCTTTTGTGTACCCAACAAAACTATTAATGCAAACATGTTTTTTGAGTCTTCACAAGTGTTCAGAGAGTGAAGAGTTCAACATAGTTTTTGATATCATAGGGGTTCAGATACCAGCTCTCTGTCAAACATTGTATTGCTAAACAATGATTCCTCTCTTTTATAAAAACTTGCTTTTTGCTGGATTAACTGCAGCCAAACAAATCCTTAACGCCCAGGGGAAATCTCCATATTCCCTATTTATTCATTTATGGAAATCTTCCTTTCATAATGTATTCATCTCAGAACTGTCGGTCGCATCTACAATGCTAAAGGAGAACAATTAGAGGCTGCTCACCTGGTTATAGCCTTCTTGTAAAGTACGATTGAATATACTCACAACTTGCTGTATGGAAAGATGATTAGGAGAAGACTCAGTGCCAAACTAATACAACGATCAGTGTGATATATAAATAAATAGTGAAAGGTTGTGTTGAATTGTGTGTGAACAGATGAATTTATCTGATTGAAAACAAACTAAATCTATTTGTACAACAACAGAGGGAAAAAAATAGGGAAGGCGGAGAGGATTTGCCATTATTTATTTTTCTGTATCATATTTGTAAAATGTGCACCTGTCTTTGCAAAAAAGTTGGGCAGAAACAAAATGATGGGCTGCTCTTCTTGTTCACCTTCTTCTTCGGCGTTAGCATAGCAAGCTGTGTCGAAAATATATCAGTTCTCTCATTTTACATATAAAAGACTATCAACTGATCTATCACCAGTGTTGGGCAAGTTACTTTTAAAAAAATAACTAGTAATAGTTATAATTACTGCTCTCAAAAAAGTAACTAGTTACTTTATTAGTTACAAAATTATAAAAGTAACTAGTAACAAGTTACTTTACTTTACTTTAAAAAATAATAACCAAAGAAATGAAAGTTGTTGTGTTGTTCTGTGGCACAGAAGAGAAAAGACAAATCCCCACATGTACATTACTTAGGTGCTTCAGGAGATTGGCATTGCTGTTATTCGATGTGGCCAATGCTTTCTGTCCTGCACACAGTTTACATTTGACCGTAATCTTTTTTGCGTCCTTTATCCCCACAAATTGAAAATAGTGGTTATATCTCCAAGTTGTAAATGCGCTGCTGCTCTCGCTGGTACTTGCATCTGCCATTGTGTGTGTGTGTGCTGGTGGTGGGCGTTGCCGTGTGTGTGTGTGTGTGTGTGTGTGTGTGTGTGTGTGTGTGTGTGTGTGTGTGTGTGTGTGTGTGTGTGTGTGTGTGTGTGTGTGTGTGTGTGTGTGTGTGTGTGTGTGTGTGTGTGTGTGTGTGTGTGTTAGCATTAGCAAGTGTTTGTGTGTCTGTAGCTGTGTCCCAATTCAGGAGGCTTGCACACTGCGAAATGAGACGGTCTACGGAGCATGTCCTTGTACGTCACCGGCAGTTACCCCCTACATGTTGCCGCCCCCGTCACCTAGCAACCAGCTGCAGTCACAAGTGCCGGTAATAATTTCTGACACTAGGCAAAATATTTTCAAACTGTTTTGAAAACTGTTCAATATGGAGTCAGATCTAGCTGTACTTATTTTTGGTGTTATATAATATGTTTAAATAATTTTCCCGAGGTCGCAACAGGCGCACCATCTACTTCCGATTAATGGAAGACCATTTCCAGGTAATGATGCTTATATCTATTATCATATGATATTAATATATTTGTACTGTATTTTTAACTAACAGTAATGTTAATATTAGCCTATAATACATGTTTAAAATGTTATTTCTCAGGTTGAGTATAGCTTGTGTATGTACATATATATATAGCCTATATATATATAAACATGTCTATAGAGATATATTTATACACAAACACAGAATATATGTATCTGTATTTTTAGCTAACAGTAATGTTATTAGCATATAATACTGATACAAATTTAATTTCAGGTTGAGTATAGCTTGTGTATATATAAATATATAGTATATATATTTATGTGTGTATATATCAATAAACATATATATATATAAACATGTCACTAGATATATTTATACACATGAACACAGAAAAAAAATGCTCTTCACTTATTTAACCCTTTTTTCTCAACCTTTCCCTCTACCAGCCAAGGCCCCTGTATTGCAGGATCAATTTAAGCATCCCTTTTTCAATGACCAGGATACACGCCCTGATTTCAAGCTGAGCAGGGAGTCCCTAAAGGTGCTGCTGGACCTCCTGGGTCAGGACAGGAGACACGGCTGGGGGGTCACAATTGAGACCCTGGTGTTCCTGTTCTGGCTGGCAAGTGGGGCATCATACAGGGTTGTCTCCAGAGTTCTTGGGATGCCTAGATCCACGGTACATCGGATTGTCCACAGAGTGACTGAGGGGGTGGTGGCCATTCGCCACCAGGTCATCCACCTCCCCAGGAGAGAAGAAGACCTGGAGGCTGTGTCGTGTGGGTTTGCAGGGCTGGCCAGACACAGAGCCTTCAGGAAAGCTGCTGGAGCAATCGACGGCTGCCATGTTCGCATCGTGCCACCAAGCGGCCCTGATGGTCACTGTTACAGAAACAGGAAACTCTTCAGCTCAATTTTGCTGCAGGCTGTTTGTAACCATCAGGGCCGCTTCATTGACACATACGTGGGCTCGCCTGGGTCAGTCCACGACTCTAGAGTGCTCCGCCACAGCCCACTCTATCGGCGGGCACTCTACCCTCCTCCAGGGCACTATATCCTCGCAGACGGGGGGGTACCCCTTCCCCTCATCACTCCCTACAAATGGCCGCTGCAAGGTGTGGGACCCCAGCGCTTCAACAGCCATCACTCCCGGGCACGCTGCATCATCGAGCGTGCCTTCGGGATGATGAAAACAAGATTCAGGAGTATCTTCCTGCAAGCGCTGGAGGTGCACCACACCTTTGTTCCTCAAGTAAGTAATCACTCATTAGGACATTCTGATAATACTGAGGAGTAGATCTGACATGAGGTATAACATAGATATATATATTTCTGCCAATTTAAACATTTCAGATCATAACAGCATGTGCCGTCCTCCACAACATCTGCATTGGGGCCGGCGACATCATGGCCCCAGAAGAGGACATTGTGGAGGATGTAGCGGAGGAAGAGGGGGAGAATGTGTTGGAGGCAGTCAGTGGTGCTCCTTGGCGGGACCAACTGTCTGCAGAGGTGTCTGTCCTGGAGGAAGTTCCTGGTGACCACGATTATGTGTAAAGGTATGTAGAACAATTGACGAGCTGTGATAAAATAACCTTGTGCAATATTTATATACATCTTTTGTTCCTATCTGCTGCTGAAAACCTCTTAGTGACATGGCAGCCGTCGATTGCGTCCGCCCTGCGAACCCTAGCCCAACAATCCGATGTACCGTGGAGAGAAGCATCCCCAACAGCTCTGGAGACCACCCCAAAATGAAGCCCCACCCACCGTCAGAGGACACCAGGGTCTTAATTGTGGCAGCCAGGTCCAGCAGCACCACCTGGGACTCCCTGCTCAGCCTGAATATGTGTATTAGTTTAAATGTTGTTTTATTTGTATGTTATTTTATTTGTATGTTATGTTGATCAATTAAATAAATCATAAGTTTCATATTGCTCATTACATTTATTTATTTATTACATTATTTTCCACTAATCTTTCTAGCAGAGTAAAAAGCCTGTTGATGTTCTCCCTGCTCTCCTGGGCTGCCTCCCTCTGCAGCTGCATGTCTTCTCGGATGAGGTCCATTAGCCCATCCTCAACTCGATCCTCATCCTCGTCCTCCTCTTGGTCCCCCACTGCTGCACTTGGCCGTGGCGTGTCCTCTGGCATGGAGGATATTAGGACAGGGGGGCAGATGGAGGGCCTCTGTCCTAATATCTCGTCCATTTGGATAAACCATGGCCAAGTTGCAGCAGTGGGTTTCCCACTGACTCCCTCTCCTGACCCTGGGTATTTGCAATCCTAAAGGCAGAGTAAAACAATCATGGCCGTACAAAAAAAAACACCAGCAGATAAACAAATGTCAGCAAATGTGTTTATTAACTTGTAAAACTCACATACTTTATATCTTTTTTTTAAGTTGTCCCACTTCTTCTTAGCCTGCAGGGGAGTAACACTTCCCTGCAGGCCCATATCTTCCAAAACCGTCCTAATTACAGAGAGAGCAGTCAAAAATCTAGTATTATGAATAAAACAATAACAATGTCACAAGGACACACACACTTAGGAAGAAATCTTCTTTCTGTTTTTAATGGTGGCATGGAGCCATCCCTACACAAATACAACAAAGAAATAAGGCATTGTCCCATATACTAGTTGTGTTATTAGAATGGACTGTATGAAATGAGGGATTATTCATAAAATAAGAACCATACAAAGTGGATATTGTGCCTTACCTCCAAGCGATGATGGTGGAGAATTTGGCCCCCGTGAAGAGGGCTTCCTTCTCCCCGCGCATCTGGATAAATTGTGTAGTCTGCTCCTTGCTCCCTATCAAAACAAAATTGTTGCAGTAAGATTTGTATAACAAAAGCAGTTAAATAAATAAATTAGCATTATAATGAAACCCAACAATATGAAAACCAAACAGGGTTTAGAAATATTCACTTCATATTATTTTATGTATGTAATATAAAGAAGACATCTAACCCGTATATTTAAATACACAAATTAAATAGGTTTACTTTTCTTTCATGTCGTTTACTATTTGGGTGAGTTGAAACCCCATACTTACATTTAAAAACGAATCCAGCTGAAACCGCTGTAGCCGTTGATGGGACGTTACAAGCCATATTTTTTTTTTAAAACTCATTCGTCACCGTCACCCGTTGCATCCTGGGATATGGTAGACCGCGGAGTGTACATCAGATGTATCCTCTAAATCTGGGGAAAGAAGGCTGCATTTGCGGGCCGCATTCGGAGGAGTCTTGTCTTTTTTTGAAATTGGGACAGCCTTCGTTTGGCGGAAGTGAAGTATGCGGTCTCCGAATGCATCCTCAGGAGGATGCGGCCGCTGAATTGGGACACAGCTTGTGTATTTTCCCCATAAGGCAAGACCCGCCCAACTCTGTCTCTGATTTGCTTACCCTGAATTGTTACCCCGCGTTAACCAATCATCACCCCTCTCTGGTCACTTTCATTTTTCCATGGTGCTGTGAGAGGACATTGCTGTATTCGCCTGTAAATTACATCCGCAGCGAGATTCAGTTCAGTTCCATCACATAATGTAACGCAGTAATGCACCCATTTAAATCACAGTAACTATAACGGCGTTACTGAATGGGAATAGGTAACTAGTAACGTTATTAGTTACCACAAAAGGTAGTTGCGTTACAGTAACGCGTTAGTTTGTAACGCATTCGTCCTAACACTGTCTATCACTGACAGGTGTAGTGTAGTTCTCTGCCTTTTTCTGGGTTCCTAATTGTGAGAGAATAATTCTGTCTTTCTCCTTAGATATTTAACCTTTCTGTGTGGGGACGTTTATGACCAACCCTGAGTCTGTTATCTCCCGTAAGGAATGTGCTAATGCAGTCCAGATGTCGGGGATATCTCCAGTGTTCCCAGTGTTTACGCACCATCCCCCAATATGTGGATGAACTCTCTGTAAACTAGTTAAAAGATCTATTTGAGAGAGAGGGTGGGCAGAATTGATATGGCAACCCACCCATGCAGTCAGAACCTTTGGCTGCTCTGTGACTTGTGATGTGAATTTCTCCGGCCGATACTTGTAAATAAACATCAGTGTTTGACATCAAAGCTCCAACTCTCCTCGTGTCTCTCTGAGTCCTGACTCTCCATTGCTGCAGAAGTTTCCCTTACACTAATCATTACAAATCTTTGCGAATCAATATACTCTAAATAAGTAAATGCTGGGAGAGAGGGAAATAAGAAGAGGGGAGTGTGAATAGGAAGTGATTTAAGAAAATGAGCCGTTAAAAATGAAAGCTGGATTAATTATGAGTTGTGAAAATACAATACATGTGTCTCTGTTTGAGAGGTGAAATTACTTTGTAGTGGTGCAGAGTTCCAAGACCTTAATTTATCATTGCTTGCTCCAATCTGCATCAGCAGAATGCACATTTACGAGTAACGAAAATACACACACACACACACACACACACACACACACACACACACACACACACACACACACACACACACACACACACACACACACACACACACACACACACACACACACACACACACACACACACACACACACACACACACACACACACACACACACACACACACACCCAAGTCCCCTTTTCATCCTCACATGCAGCCTCTCCATTGTCCACAACGCTTCACCTCCCTTCTCAGAGCCTTATGCACATGTGATCCCTTTCTCCTCGCCTCATTGTGTAATTGAACTTGCTGTTTCTCCAGATAGCCTCTTTGACATTTAATTAGTTTCTCTCTGAAGTACATTTTGCATTTGCTTTATTCTTTATGCAGCCCCTCTGAAGATATACCACCTCAGTTCTCAATTACTTCTACGAGGAAAAATGTCTTCCAAACTCTGATTAATTATGCTCTGTATTTTACTTTGGTTTGACAATCCATACGTTATTTTAGACAATATGTATTTTCCACACACACACACACACACACACACACACACACACACACACACACACACACACACACACACACACACACACACACACACACACACACACACACACACACACACACACACACACACACACACACACACACACACACTGGAAACAGAGCCAACAAATTCATTAACATCACCGATATTAAAAATGACATCCAGTGCTTAATTTTACAAGCAAGATGGCAGCAGAGGAATGACTCAGGATATTGTAAAACCTTGCTCCTCTCTAAATTGATTTGTTCTTCCGCCATCACAACATATACAGAGGTAGTCTGGACTCAAATTACATGGATGAATATGTTTTTTGACAACTAAACAAAATCAAAAATGGAGATCAGAATATTTAAGATTCAACTCCACTGTCTCCGGTGAGGGGAAAGTGAATTTAAGAACTATTTATGAAACCGTTTTGATAGTGTGTGCCATGATTATAAATGAGGAACAAGCACTTGATGGGTGTAGTGGACATATATTTTAAATACAAATGTGTATTTAAACTGTCTTCAATTAAAAGTAGATTTTGTAGAGAAGTGAAAGATGGGAAAGAGTCAAGGTTTCTTCTACTGTTCATGTTAGTGTTTACTTACTGTCTGTCTTCTTCTGCTGTTCCCTTTAGTTTTTACTTCCTGTCTGTCTTCTTCTGCTGTTCCCTTTAGTGTTTACTTCCTGTCTGTCTTCTTCTGCTGCTCCCTTTAGTGTTTACTTCCTGTCTGTCTTCTTATGTTGTTCCCTCTACTGTTTACTTCCTGTCTGTCTTCTTCTGCTGTTCCCTTTAGTTTTCACTTCCTGTCTGTCTTCATCTGTTGTTCTCTTCAGTGCTTACTTCCTGTATGTCTTCTTCTGTTGTTCCCTTTAGTGTTTACTTCCTGTCTGTCTTCATATGTTGTTCCCTCTACTGTTTATTTCCTGTCTGTCTTCTTCTGCTGTTCCCTTTAGTTTTTACTTCCTGTCTGTCTTCATCTGTTGTTCTCTTTAGTGCTTACTTCCTGTATGTCTTCTTCTCGTGTTCCCTTTAGTGTTTACTCCCTGTCTGTCTTCTTCTGCTGCTGTTCCCTTTAGTGTTTACTTCCTGTCTGTCTTCTTCTGTTGTTCCCTCTACTGTTTACTTCATGTCTGTCTTCTTCTGCTGTTCCCTTTAGCTTTTACTTCCTGTCTGTCTTCATTTGTTGTTGATATTATTGATATGACTGCACATAGTCCCTTGATTCACCTTAGCAACGGTCTGTTCTCCTTAGCAACAGTCTGTATAGCGAGAAATTCAAATCCATAGAATGTCCAAATCAACCAATGAGAATTGAGTATTCCACTAAGCCATGTAATGAAAAGTAAAAGCCAATTTGACTTATCTTAATTTTGTCAAGTAGTTACATTTCTACTACTATTTTTTAATAAAATGTTTAACTAGTTGCAATGTTTTTTGAATAAAATATTGAAGATTCGAGCCTGCAGTCACAGGTGAGAGATGCAGTGAAAGGAAAGTGAACTAAGGGCCAATTTGTGTGGCAGTTTCTGTCGTTGGTGCCATGAAAATGGGCTGCGTCTCATTAGCAGACTGAGTTTGCGTCACTAAAATCCAAAAGGCTGGACAATCAAAAACAGAATCTGATCTCATTACAGTGAGCTCTCGTTCTTCGTAAAGTACAAGATGCTGCTTCCTGAAACCTTACAAGGACAAGAGGAAAAGTGAGGGGCTCAGAAAAAGTAAAAACACTCGCGAGGGAATGATCGGCAATGAAACTCAGCGTCAGTACTAGATATTAAATATTAAGTTGCCCTGAGGGGAAACCAGGAGATGACGTATTGTGGAGAAAGCTACATTTGATTTGTGTTAATGGAAAAATGAACTCTATGAATACTGCAGGAGACAACTTTATCAAAGCCTTTTCACTGCGTTATTAACACAAGGAGGAGAAGGAGTCAAAGAAAGGGGAGGTTGTTTAATTAATCTACGGAGAACTGCATACATCTTGAATGACCTTTTACAAGAGTGCAGACACGAGAAATATAAAACTTCATTTGAACTCTTATTATGTCATTTATTGCCTCAAGAGATTGTATTTACAACTTGCCTTTCATTTACAGAGAAAGGGGGCGTAGCTACGTTGCTATAACAGGGCTATTAAAAGCAAACTTAACGTAGGCTATAAGAAATTGCTTTCAGAATTTCCCTTTGAAAACTACTGTACATTAGATCAATCAAATAGGAAGTCAGTATAGGAAACGAGTCCATGGCCATGCCAATTTGACTGTAAAGAAAAAGAGAAACTCCCTCCGTAGGAACACAGAGATGTTAGCCTTTGCAAACCATTTACATGCACACAAACCTATAACACACTAAAGGGGGGGGGAAACCCCAAAGAGCAAAATAGAGCCAATTTAACAATCAAAAAAGACAGCCATTTTAACTGAAGGTTCAAGGTTCAAGGTTCTTTATTGTCAAACTAACACAGCTACAGAGTAATTATGTCGTTGAAAATGTTATGTCACAGGCTTCTCCAACAATGCAACACAATAATACAGATAAGCAGACAATATTAACCAATTTTAAAATATACTATATTAAAAGTAATACAAAAAGAAAAATAGTTTTAAAAAAGTGAGAAAAAAGAAAAAGTGGAATAGTGCAATACGAGTCTATATGCAAGTTATTGGAATGATATATTAGATAATAGATAAATAATTACTGAGTAGCAGATGAATGTTATGAAATTGTTTCAGCAGTTCAGTTGTTTAGCAGTCTTATTGCCTGCGGGGATGAAGCTGTCCCTGAGTCTGGTGGTTTTTGTCCGGATGCTGCGGTAACGCCTTCCAGACGGCAGCAGACTGAACAGTTTGTGGCTGGGGGTGATGGGGGCTTTCATAATCCTGAGGGCTTTCTTCCTGAGCCGCTGTGAGTAAAGGTCCTCCATGGATGGCAGCTCCGTCCTGGTGATGTTCTGTGCAGTTTTCACCACCCTCTGTAAAGCCTTACGATTGAGGGCGGTGCAGCTGCCGTACCAGGCCGTGATGCAGCCAGTCAGGATGCTCTCTATGGTGCACCTGAAGAAAGTCCAGAGTATCCTGGAGTCCATTTTGTGTAGCTGATAATGCAATATTTCAGCTCTCTACCATTTAGCAGGGAAACATCAGATAATTATTGACATTATTGCCTTCCTCTGTGATGGCTTTTGTATCCGTGCAGAGTTAAAAAGAAAAAGCCCAGGGAGCAGCTGTGTTTGTCCGATAAGTTTTCTCCTCAGGCGCTTTATTTAATCTCATTGTGGTGTGCCACTGTATATGAAAAGCAACGGGGGGGGGGGGACGATATGGATCCACAGATGGCTATAAATGCACAGTCTGGTGTATGTTCTGCTGTATAAATGTTTTTATAAATACAAACCAAAGCCTCAGTCAATGCTGCAGGGTCCACAACATGAACAGTTTTGACCAATGAGGAGTATTGCTAAGAAGAAGGGGCAGCAACCCTTGAGACTTTTAGATCAGGTGGATTTTTAAAGGAGAGAAGATCGATTGGAAATGTAAAATGGTTTGAACCAAAACACCAATTACCTTTCTTTCTCCGGATCCAGACAGTGTAATTACAACAAGAAAAACCTGACAAGAGAGGAGAAGTTCTCTTTGCATACAGAGTTCTGATTATATTGCAGATTCATTACTGGAATAATCTCTCATCACACTTCATTACAAGTTTATTTATCAGTGTATGATTGAGTGGTACATCAGGAGAGGTGAGGAGAATCTTATTACTGCTGAAGTTTTTACAAGTGTTGCAGCAGTTTGTGATTTGTTTGCTTTGTTGGGATATTATAGCGTACATTTACCCATTTAGTGTCAATTGTAAAGCTTTTGCAGACCATTTACATGCACAGAAACCTATATGACACTACAGGAAAGGGAACACCCCAAAAAGCACCATACGGGGTGTTTCTCAATGTCGAGGAAAGGCTTGCTTGATCGCACATGTACCTCCGAGTGAGTTCCTTAAGAAGCGAGGCAAGAATACCTCCTAGCCTCGGAAAACAAACAGGCTAGCAAGTGTGCAGGTGTGCGTCATATGAAAGGCCCCGCCTTACACTTTCCGCCAAAGATTTGGGAAATTGGTCCGTGCGCAAAGCATTGTGGGGATTTTAAGATCGCGGAGTCTACACATGTGCAGACTTTCCCGCAACGAAGGACGCTGGCCTCGGTAGAATTCCAAGTATCCTGGACATTGGAACAGTCCTTCGGTGGGACTCGATGATGTAGCCAGGGCCGTATCAAGGATTTCCTAAATACCGAGGTCCAAACATGTTAGGGGGGTTTGGGGGTATACCCACGAGTTTTGGGGGATTTTCATGATCTAGTTAGGTGCTTTTTAAGTCCTGTGGGGGGTCACAAATTGGATAATATATTGATTTCAAACCATGTCAGTGGTCTGAATGTCAGCATCAATTATTTTTGAAAGTGTAATGCATAAGAATCAGTTGATTGTTACTATTAATGATCTGGACATGCAGAAGAGGCTCAAATGATCACAACCAGTGGTGTAGTCCAGGGTATACGCAGGTATACGGCGTATACCCACTTATTTTTCAGACAGCATGGCGTATACCCACTTCTCAATCACCGCTGGTGCGCATTATTTAGTAGTGGCTCAATGTAATTTCATAGTACTGTGAAGACTCATGACACAAACCTACTCTGCCTCATATTGGCTAACTCTATGCCTTCGCTGGTTAGATTGGTCAGGTTTTCAGCGCGAGAACTGATGAAAAACCAATCAGAGGCAGAGTAGGGCGGGTCTTAATAAGGGGAAAAAACTGCATATAGACAAATGTTAATTTACTTTCAACTATTTGCCATTACAAAATTTGTATGAACTGTTAAAATGAAGCGAGCCATTCAGACTAAAATTTCCTTTTACAATAAACGTCCTTGTGGAACTACATCGGCCAGCAGCTCAGCTACAGATAGTGAGGCTAGAACACCGGAGCTGTTAGCTGATAGCCCTGTTATCATCAGCCCTGACATCAGCCCAACACCTGCTCTCCCTCCGTCCCCCTCATCCGTTGAAGAGGTTGCTGACAGGGAAGGAGATGAAGACGACAATAACGGTGGGTTTCACTTCTATATTTTAAGATTTTTGTAACAAATCGTAGCTAGGTAGTCATATATACTAACATAAAAGTAGTAATAGCATTATTTTCGTTAATAGTTGGTTTCAACTTTTAAATTTAGTATTTCTGATTCTAGTGGCGCTAGTTAGCTATTATAGCTTCATGGCAATGAGCACAGCACACCTTAGTGAGACAGAAAGACATTTGAAAAATACATCCATTATTTGCTGCAATCCATATTTATTACTCTGAACTTTATTGTGTCCCTTATGCTAAGTGTCTGCCCCAACTTTATTTTCCCGACATTTACATTTATCTTGTACAAAAAATCCATCCCCATACACCAGAGATAGCCTGAAGGCTTTTCAAGAGCATAGCTAGGTACCACGCAATCTGAAGAACGTTAGCGCTTAGCTAACGTTAGCTAACATAATGCTAAGATCATCGTGTGTTTGGTGACGTGACACAGCTATCTGCTTAATTGTAACATTAGCTGTGGCAACTGAAGATTAGTGTTTTGGATTGTCAGCGTTTTCCTGTCAAATGGAGATAAAAAATTAGCTAGCTAGCACTAGCAGCTACATAATTTGAGGTCAAATGTAGCCAGTGCTAATTTATAGGAGACTGCACAATCTGAGGGTAGATGTTGGCTGCCAGTGGTCTCTTCTAATTAAAGACAGCCATTTATCTGCCGATCTACCTCTTTTAGGATTGAATAAAGTCTTATATCTGTGTTACTTTGGCGACTGTTGTTTCAGCCAACAGCTTAAAAATAGCAAGGGCATTTTGACCTTGTGCGACGCACAGCCAGATTCGGGCATAGCGACGCTACGTGGAATCCACGAATTTGGATACATTATGAAAACGGGTACTTTTATTTTGAAGGCAGGATGCGGTAGGAAGTAAAAGACGTATATGACGGTAAAAGTTTAAAAGTGCGTCTTCCTCACGAAAGGAAACGTGCTGTTGTTTACCAAGGACCTGGTTGAAAAGGGCACAAGGTTTGTCTGTGTTTAGGTCTAATTTGTGTGCAACATTGAGTCACGTCATAACGCCTTTTCCTAGAAGAGTTTTCACACTTTGTATTGACACAGCCATGGATAAAGCTACAGCTAGGCCCTGTGTAATTGACTATTTGACTATTTGGGGGCTAAAATGAAAAAATCTAATAATGCAGATTATGAAGGTGACAACTTTACACTTTTGAATAGGTTATGGTCATTGTTCCCCTTTTATAGCCTATAATTCAATCACTTTTGTTGTTCTTCCCTTAGACATCAATAATGACTGGCCTGACCTGTGGACTGTCAATCAAAAAGAGGATTTTAAATCCAAGAACCCCTGGTTGGGATCCAAAAACAAAAAACTTGGTAAGTTTAGGTATCTTGTTAGTTTAGGTAGCTTCTGAAACAGTGGACACACATTAATATTGTGTGCGTGTGTGTGTGTGTGTCCTTTTATGTATATGGGAAAAATAGACCATGCACACATACAGCTGTGGATACAGTAGTTACATTGTATGTTTATGCTTCACAGGATGTCTGGTTTGTAGCAGTGTGAACTCCATTGGGATCAACAAGGAGCAAGGTGTATCGCTCTCAAGAGAATGGATGAACTTTGAAATTCAAGTGTCTTCTCAGGGAAGTAGAGAAACAAGTCTGTCAGTCTTGAGAAATAAGATCAGGAAACATGCTTTGTCCAAGGCACACTCTCAGGCTGTGAAGGTGGCAGAACAACAAAAAGAATCGGCCATTGAGAATGCAGTGGAGGTTATGACTGAGTCCTACAAGAAGGAAACTGATGCTGTGTTCCGAACAGCCTACCATTTGGCCAAAAAAAAACAGACCCTTTTCTGACCATGAGAGCCTCATTGAGCTGCAGGAACTGAATGGTGTTAAGATGGGCTCAATACTTCATTCACGTTACAGTGCAACACAAATCATACAACATGTTGCCAGTGAGATGCAGAGCAAAATTGTGAGTAACATAATAGCATCATCCACGAAGTTAGCTGTCCTTATTGACGAGGCCTCTTCTTTAAGTCACAAACCTGTCATGACAGTTTCTGTAAAAGCGTCAATTGAAGGAGCAAGCCCTGAGTTCATATTCCTTGATCTAGTTGAATTAGACAATCAGAGAGCAGATGGCATAGAACAGGCTTTACTCACCTGTTTAATGAAGGCTGGCTTTACAGAAGAGTGGCTTCTTGAAAACTGGGTAACATTTGTGTCTGATGGAGCCAGTGTCATGCTAGGAAAGAAGTCAGGAGTAGCAACCAGGTTGACCTCGAGATTCCCAAGGCTCTTTGTGTTGCACTGTATGAACCATAGGCTGGAACTAGCTGTGTCAAATGCTGTTGATGAGGTGATGGGTGTCAACCACTTTAAAATATTTATGCAGAAGCTATATTCACTTTATAGTATGTCGAACAAAAATGAGCGTGAACTCAAAGATGCAGCAGCTGAAGTAGGCTCACAACTTCTTCGCATTGGCAGAGTTTTAGATGTACGCTGGGTGGACAGTAGCTTTCGTACTGTTCGTGCTGTGTGGACATCCCTGGGAGGTGTTGTGCAGCACTTTAAGAATGTGTCTTCCGATAAGATGAGCTCCACCAAAGAGAAACAAATGTACAGAGGTTTATTATACCGTCTTCAAAGTCCTGAATTTATCTGTGACCTTGGGCTCATGTATGACACTCTCCATGAACTAAGTGTCCTGTCACTGGAGCTTCAAGCTCATTCTATAACTCTCCTCAGAGCAGAGCATCTGCTGAAACGCTCAATCAGAGTGATACAGTCTTTCAAAGAGAGTCCAGGTGAAAAATACTGTGAGGCTTTAGAGGCAAAAGAGGCTGGGGAGTATCGCTCTATAGCTCTAGTAGGAAATGCAAAGCTGAAGTCAATCAATCCAGGCCAGTTCTTACAAAGCCTTGTGAACAATATTGAGCAACGCTTGTCTTTCGAAGATGCGGTCATCAAGGACTTCAGCATCCTTGATCAGAGTAAATGGCCATCAAACCCCAGCATTCGCCATGGTGAAGACCAGGTTAAGCGACTGTGCAAGCGATTTCACTTGTGCACAGACCAAGCACTGAATGGGATGCGAGACCTACTGGAAGAGCCCAATAGTGAGCCCAAGGACCTAAAACCACTCATGAACTGTATGAAGACATTCCCTGTCAGCACAGCAGAGTGTGAGAGGAACTTTAGCCTTATGAACAATATAAGCTCAGACAAAAGGGCTGTACTACTGATCTCAAACATATCAAACTTGATGATGATTAATATCAACGGCCCCCCTACTTCTATGTTTGATCCTCAAAAGTATATGAGGACCTGGTTGAAGAGACACCGTGCTGCCACTTCTATGCGTTCAAGGCAATGCGGTGTGAAAACTCCTGCAGAAAGCAAGTCTGTCTGGAAAATACTGTAATATGAGCACTTACTTAGAAACCCAGCACTGGGTTGAGAGAGTCACTTTGGTTTTCATGGATATGTTGTAAAATGTATATATTTTTGTTCATTGTTAACTATATATTGTTGTTTATATATATATATATATATATATATATATATATATATATACACTATATTGCCAAAAGTATTGGGTCACCTGCCTTGATGTGCATATGAACTTAAGTGACATCCCATTCTTAATCCATAGGGTTTCATATGACGTCGGTCCACCCTTTGCATCTATAACAGCTTCAACTCTTATGGGAAGGCTTTCCACCAGGTTTAGGAGTGTGTTTATGGAAATATTTGACCATTCTTCCAGAAGCGGCAACTGAAGTTGGATGAAGAGACTGGCTCTCAGGCTGTGCTCCTAATTCATCCCAAGGGTGTTCTATTGGTTTGAGGTCAGGACTCTGTGCAGGCCAGTCAAGTTCATCCACACCAAACTCTGTCATCCATGTCTTTATGGACCTTGCTTTGTGCACTGGTGCACGGTCATGTTGGAACATGAAGGGGCCATTCCCAAACTGTTTTCAAAGTTGGGAATATGGAAGTGTCCAAAATCTCTTGGTTAAATTACCTCACAAATGCGCTTCTGGAAGAATGGTCAAAAATTCCCATAAACACACTCCTAAACCTTGTGGAACGCTCTGCTTATTTATATAACAAATAATTCACTCATGAGAAGGAACGACAGATGTCCCGTAATGTAGTGGAGTAAAAGTAAGATATTTTACTTTGAAATGTAGTGGAGTAAAAGTAAAAAGTCCCACAAAATGGAAATACTTAAGTAAAGTACAGATACTTCAAAAAAGTACTTAAGTACAGTAACGAATTACATTTACTTCGTTACTGTCCACCACTGTGTGTAAGTAATACTGAGTAACTATACTGGGTTAATATTTTTGGGGTGAACTAAATAGAGTATGTCACTATAAAACAGGGCGATAATACTTTGCACTATGGGCTGCTTAAAAAAAATTGCAAAACTAAGAGTATACCCACTTCTCCAGGGACCACTACACCACTGATCACAACACATTGTCAACATTCATTTTCCATTGTCTCTCCTTTCCATAACCTGCAGCCTCTCTTCCATCTTCTTGAGTCTCTCTGTCTTCCTCCTGTTCATTACTCTCTCTGTCCTCTACTCTTTCTCTTTGTTCAATCTCTCCCTCGTTGTTCACTCTTTGCTCATCCTCACTTGTCGCTCCTGCCAGTGAATTAAAAGCAATTCAGCAATTTAGTTCATTTCACTTGTTTGTTTCATTCTTTTTAAAATTTAAATCTGTTTTGTTTGATTCTCAAAAGAGAACAAAGATGTAAGCAAATTGTGTTTTATACAATTGCATGTTATTATGACATAACTGTAATAGATGTATGTTGTTTTAAAATTATGCCAATTGTCTATATTGTAAATGAAGACTATTGTTATATAGATAGAGATAGATAGATAGATCTAGATAGATGGATAGATAGATAGATAGATAGATAGATAGATAAATAGATGGGGTTATTAAGCCTACATTATTTTGTGTGGCTGTACCTGCAGTTCCTCCCTGACTTCCATCACTTTCTCTTTCTCTCTGCCTGTCCTGTCTCTCCCTTACCAAAGCTGAGCTTCGACTGACGTAGTCTTTTCATTATATCTGAGTCAGTGTAAAGAGAAAACAATACAATGTTATATCTCCATTGTTTTACTCAAATTGAAATGAAAGAAAAGCATTACGTTTGTTAAAAGGTAATCCTTCTGACATTGGATGAATGTAATTAACTTTAGCTCTCTAGCTAGTTTGTTCACGCAATTTAAACCAAAGTATAGCTACAATATAAGTTAGTGTGCATGTTGTTGGACGTCCACTGACTAACGTAGAGCGTTCACACAGGATCTGCTGGTCATATGATGTCCTGATGAACAGAAACACAAGCAGCCCACTGGACTCAGATCTCTAGATACCTCATCTCTCCTCCTCTGGACTCAGATCTCTAGATACCTCATCACTCCTCCGCTGCTCCGATACAAGTCCGTGCTGCGGTGGTTTGTTGATACATGTCGTCTTCTTCTGTTTGCTTTAATCGAGGCTACGTAGTTATGCAGCG
The DNA here is from genome assembly GCF_949606895.1 of Notothenia rossii. NCBI lineage: Eukaryota > Metazoa > Chordata > Actinopteri > Perciformes > Nototheniidae > Notothenia > Notothenia rossii. The sequence continues at coordinate 6,848,674 of NC_136908.1, read as the reverse complement.
CCCCCATCGGCAGTAAATGGAAGTACTACAAAGGACCCTGTTTAGTGCAATTATTTCACAAGTTTTGTATACACAGCTTGGAAAAAATTACAGAGGTCCGGACCTCGGAGACCTCAATGGTGGATACGGCCATGGACGTAGCATCCTTGAAATAGTGGCTCTGGAGCAGCCATCCTCGACATTGAGAAACACCCCCGGTCCCTATAATGCCCCTTTCACACCAACGCAGCTCCCGTTCTAGCTCCGTGCTTGCCCTCTTCTGGTTCGGAACCGGTTTTTCTTTTCAGCCCCTGTGCTGGTCAATGTAACGCTGTAACCAGATGAGTGATTACAGCGCCCGGTATCATTTTACACACATTTGTATCAAACAGATGCAGGACTTACACACGCCTGTTATCTAACAGGTCCGCACGCACTCTCCAGCCGAAACTCTAATAAGGATTAATTCACAAACTAAATGCTTTAACGTTTTACGTCCGATTCGCTCCTTTTTTCCTCGCTGTACGCAGCCAGATTGTATTTGTTGTTGCTGCTGTAGTGGAAGTTTAGTACAATTATGTTTGATTAAATACTCCAAATCTCACTGCACCACCAAGTTGATGCGATTTGATTGGATTGTGAGGCAAGGGAAGCCAGCCGCCTCTGGCTTCCCTTGGCATGGCCCTGACTAATCACAGGTTGGCAGGGGCATGACCTAAGCCTTGTCTGATTGGTCAATCCCTCCATTTTTTTTCACCAAGGGAAGCCAATTTCGGCTGGCCTCCTCTCGCAACAGAGAGTGCAATCTACTATTTTACCATAACATCTAGATTGGGCGCTGTTTCACTCTTTGTAAAATACTCAATGAGAATGGAGGAGAGACGGGCCGGCAGCGACACACAGCAAAGAAGAATTTCCGAAACTAAACAAAGTGTTTTTATTAATTTATTAAAATTATTACTACAATCCGAAAAAACAGGGGAAGCCTGGCTTCCCTTGGCCTCCAGGAGAAAACGCCACTGATGTGAACAGGAAAAAACGGTGCTTATCAGGCTCTTGCTCGGAACCGGCCCTGGAACCCCGTTGGTGTGAAAGGGGCATAAGATGTCCTGGATCAGATAAATAATGTTTGAGACAGATGTCTGACAGAAAGGAAGGATTTGCCCTTGGGTTATCCCCCCCACTTACAGCGACTGAAGTCTGGTCCAAAAAGCTTTGCCTGACTTCTGCTGAGCGGAGGTGGGGGGGACAGACTGAAGTCAGGCGTGCCAAGTTAGCGACCAAAAGGGCTGGACAAACACTGCCAAGAATTAGACACATCCCTCTTTGACCTTTAAACAGAGCCAGAAAGAAATGGAATGGATCATCAGGTTTTGCTTAACTATGAATTACTTTATGTTTAAGAGCCTATTAAATCAAGGAAAAACCTTTAAGAAAAGTACTTATTTCCCTCCAAACCCAAAAGCCAGAAGGTTGACTTAGTAATGGCGTATAAATATACTTTTTCTATTTTTATAACCTAGAATAATGTAGAAAAGGAGGTGCTGAGTGCTGGGTTTCTTCCTTTCAGTCTGCAGCAACTCTCACAACAGGATACAGCAGAAAATATGGCGCTTGGGAGGAGAAACGGCGGGACAGAGTGGAAATAAAAGTCCCATATAGTATCTGTAAAGGAATGGTCATTTTTCTGTATCCTGATTACGTATACGTAATACGTACGTAATACGTTACTACCCAAATCGAACCTGTATTGCAACACTCAAAACAACATACATACATATGTATATAAAAAGACCAAAGAAGAAAGGTATAGCTTTTAAAACAAACTGTAATCTAATTTGAGAATTCAACAGTGTACATTTCTCCAGCTAGCATCTGTTTGAAACAGCATTAGGATGTTCTCCAGAGGGTTAAATGAGTCGATGACTATCGATGCGACCGCCATCTTTTTCTTCCTCCAAATCGACTCTTGATTAAAACTCGAAGAAAGGGCAAATCAAGAATATGAACGGCTTTTGGAAAGGACTTTTTAACAAAAGGTTTTAGTGTTGATAATGTTTTAACTGAATCAAGGCATCGGGCTAATTGGCTCCATTAGTGATCACAGAGCTGCCTGCTTATTATGGATGCTTGTTTGGCAGAAATCAATCACACACACACAAACAAACACACACACACACACACACACACACACACACACGCACACACACACGCACACGCACACGCACACGCACACACACACGCACACACACACGCAGCCTCCTCTCTCTGGGTGCTTGTGTTTCCCTCCAGCAGCAGCTCAGTGATATAATGCCACAACATATATCAAAGCTTTAGCTTCAGGGGCGAAACAACCGACAGAAATGTGAGCTTTTGTTCATTTTCTGTGTTTCAGAACGGCAAACACACTTCAAAACCCACAACTACATTGCTCGTAGGAGCACACTGTTGCCTGTTACGCAGCGTCCACACGGCGGCGTGCGTTGAAGCTTGCCGGTGAGCCTCTCTGAAACTCGACCAACAACCAATCACATGAATCTCCCGCCCCGGACACACAAGCATTCGGTTTGATTGGCTAGAGCTTGTACTGGCATATGATTTGATTGGCTGACGCTTCCGCCGAAGCTTCAAAAGTTGAACATTGCTCAACTTTTGAAGCGAGCAATGCGAGCGAAGCAACGCTCCCACAATGCAGTTCGGCAAAGCGTGACGTCACCCCACTCAAAGTGAATGGGCAGAAACGTTGAATCCTCAACACACGCCGCCGTGTGGACGGGCCGTAAGAGGACACTCGGGGGTGGATACTAACTAAGTGCACATACTCAAGTATTTCACATTTACTCAAAGGTCTGTAGTTGTATCTGTATTCAGATTTACTTGAGGAGGATAGGGCCTTATACTGGAAGCTAAAGAAATATCGTCTAGCTTGCTAGCACTTCCCGAGTGTGAAAAAAAAACATTAAAGCATGGAGACATGTCACAGAGGAGACACTACATACTGATATACACCTGAACATCAGCAGGAGAGAACTCTTTAAAGTAGAGACACTACATACTGATATACACCTGAACATCAGCAGGAGAGGACTCTTTAAAGTAGAGGCACTACATACTGATATACACCTGAACATCAGCAGGAGAGGACTCTTTAAAGTAGAGACACTACATACTGATATACACCTGAACATCAGCAGGAGAGGACTCTTTAAAGTAGAGACACTACATACTGATATACACCTGAACATCATCAGGAGAGGACTCTTTAAAGTAGAGACACTACATACTGATATACACCTGCACATCAGCAGGAGAGGACTCTTTAAAGTAGAGACACTACATACTGATATACACCAGGGGCCGTATTCACAAAGCATTTTATCTTACCGCTAGGAGTGCTCCTAACTCGCGCTAAAACATTTTACGTAGGAGTTTTTTCTTAAAAGTTATTCACAAAGCCGCTGAGACCTACTCATACTAAGGATAAATCAGTAAGAGTGAACTAAGAGTGACGCGCCGTTGCTATGGATGACGTTGATTCTCGTGCATGAGTTTAGAAGCGGTCAGTAAGGTGATTGGTTGTTCAGAGCAGGCGGTCTCGGTGAAACTCATCCGCAACATCCCACAAACGAGCCCACTAAATCACCGAAAAACAAGGAAATAGCCCAGGCTAGAAATGTATTCCTATCAAATAGTTATGGACAGTGCAGTTAGCAGAATACACGCATGATGACAAGTTTGTGCAGACCACGATAATGACGTTGTATATGCACGTTAAAGAGAGAGAGCAAACAATAAAAATACGTAAATTGCATTAAATCGAGGAGGCAATTAAAAGCACCCTGCAAACTATTATCCAATGAGCATATTTCCAGCACTCTAACACTTTCAATAACAGCCCATACCGCCGTTCAAGTCCCCCTATCATGATGAATGAAAACAATCTTCGTGTTGATGGAATGTACTTTCTTTCTATTGACGAACACGTCCTCATCTTTTGATGGCGCAATTATTTTTATGTGCGTCCCGTCAATAGCACCGACCACACCGGGCATACCTGCATTGCCATGAAGTTGGCTTTGATCCTGTGTAGTTGTTGATTGTCCAAAGGAAACCGGATAAACTGTTGGATGATATGTGGTCTAGAGAGCGCTCTGATGGTTTGGTTTATGGCACAGCTGACTGATGGTTGCGATATTCCTAAATCGTCGGCATTGCAAAGTTGCATTTTCCCTGTTGCTAAATATCGTAGTGTTCCCAAACATTTTATTTCCGGACTAATCGGGTTATTCCTGTTAGTCGGGGATGTTATTGCATCCCGCACTAATTCCACAACAAGTTTGATACCCTCACGATTTAGCCTATATCTCTTGATCAATTCACAGTCTTCCATTGTCTCCAAAACATTTCGTCTCTCAGACATTTTCAGATTCTTTGTGAATAGGTCTTACTGAGTTAGGAGTCCTCTCGAGGACTTTTAAGCTCTCCTAAACTTAGGTGCTACTTTTAGGCCTAAAATACTTTGTGAATTGCTCTTAGTGAATAAAATTAGGAGTCCTAAATTTAAGACTGACACGCCCATTATGCTTAGGAGTTTCTCCTAAATTCGCCAGTTAGGAGCTACTTTTAGCCCTAAGATCCTTTGTGAATACAGCCCCTGAACATCAGCAGGAGAGGACTCTTTAAAGTAGAGACACTACATACTGATATACACCTGAACATCAGCAGGAGAGGACTCTTTAAAGTAGAGACACTACATACTGATATACACCTGAGAATGAACAGAGTAGGGCCTCTTTAAGTTTTTAGGCATGCTGCAATATAACATAATGCAACATAATAAGCAGTAATGCGCCTCTCCACTCACACATGGAGCAGACTGAGACCCCTACAATGTCTTTTTAAACCAAAACCTTTCTCTCTTTTTAAAACAAAGATGAATGGAGCTTGGAAGTGCTGAAAAACATTGTTTCACCAACTTTCCACATCCTTCTCAGCATTGCATTTTTCTCAAGCTGGTAATATTCTCTTTGTTTTGATGGTGAGAGAAAGCCCTTGAAAGGAATGAAAGGCTGACAGATAGATGAGGTGTAAATCCTCAGCATCTCTGTATCCACCGCAGCCTCTTTACACCATAAATCACAACTCTCTGTGTTATTCTCAACTGTTGGAAAGAAAGAAACAGGAACAACATGTCTCTGCGTTTCACATTTATCTTGCTTTTTTCCGGCCTCTTATCTCTCTCACAGACAGCTTCAGCAGTGGAGAGGCTGCATGAGAGGACTATTATTGAAAAGTAGTTGTTTTTCTACTTCTGTTTGCAACCTGCTCCATCTCATGGCTTCTTTAGACTCACATACTTCTGCACAGTAGCGAGGCAATGCTGAGCTAGTCTTCATGTATTTATGTGACAAAGAGATCTGTTGTTGTTGCGGCGATCGCTCATCAAAAAAGGTCACTCGTGGAGGTTAGCAGTCAGAGTTCCCAACGCGTGTTGTGGTGAAGGATGAGGTCCACCATGACGTCATTTGCAATGCTTTATTTCTTTATACAAAGTTAAAATGTTCTTTTACGAAGGCCTATCTAAAATCACATAACAATCACGCACACGCTCAGACACGGTCAACACGGTTGAAAAACGTGTGGCTTCCTCTCTAACCTCTCATCCCAACTGCGTTGAAGCTTTCCTGTGAGCGTGTCTGAAACTCGACCAACAACCAATCACATGAATCTCCCGCCCCGGACACACAAGCACGTGGTTTGATTGGCTAGAGCTTGTACTGGCATATGATTTGATTGGCTGACGCTTCCACCGAAGCTTCAAAAGTTGAACATTGCTCAACGCGAGCAAAGCGAAGCAACGCTCCCACAATGCAGTTCGGCAAAGCGTGACGTCACCCCATTCAAAATGATTTGTCAGAAGCGTTGAAGCTTCAACGGACGCCGCCGGGTGGACGGGCCGTTATACTAACACTACTTCAATCAGGAGAGTCTTGTTTTGATGTAACAATATATATTTATTTCCAACAATGTGCGGCAGTATCATTCGGGAGGGGGAAAACGAGCCGAACCCATCCACAAGCCAATGGGTGAGACGTCACCCATTGGTTTATGGACTACCGTTTTGAAGCCTCGAAAATGACATTTAAGACGCTGCCATCTTGTTTTTTTGGCCCTTCCTATCTTTGTTCTTAGGAACCAAGAAGATGGAGCTAATTACAACCAAATGCAATCGTAATAACAAAAACAAAGTCGTAAAAAAACAAAACTGAATAATGACTGTGCATCCTTTACTGCCCTGTGCTACACATCTGGATACAATTGTGAAAATGTAAAGACTATGACCCAGCTGACTTTAACAATTTCTACTTATCCAACTATATCCACCTTAATGATTTAAAGATATTGAGGTGATGTTAAGTTTTTGGCTAGGAGCATTTCCTGTTCAAACTGCACTTATAGCAACCACCTACAGTACATTACATTTCTATATCAACAATATGATTTCTAAACGACCAGCACTTCCTCTGTGACCGTTATTTAAACCCTGTGCACCGCGTGGAGCACAAACTGAAAAATCACACCAGACCTCCTCTGATGTTTTTCGGTGCTCCAGCGTCATATTTTATGCCAAACAGTTTTTGAGAGCAGATGTGAGCTTGGGAACACAATCAATGAAGTGACAACGCCAAAAATCTGTGTCACCATGAAACGGAAAGAGGGCAAAAGCCAAGCAAAGGGAACAGCAGGACACGGAGCTGAACGCTGCCTAATGTTCCTGCAGAGAGACGGTTATGATTTCCTCTGCGTCTCCTAAAAAACCCTGCCTGTTATTCTAATGGCCGGCAACTCTCCGATCAGCCATTTACAGGAAATGAAATGTGTGTCGCAGAAATAGCTTGCAGTGATTGAAATGTGGAGGCAATGCAGAGATTGATGGGCTCTGACAGAGGCCAAGCAACAACAATATACATATGTTGACTTATTAAACCCTGAGGAGGCAGAATATGTAAAAACAAAGGCTCTCTCTCGCTACAGTATAGGACGTTTTTGTTTCCTTAACTTGACGTGCTTAATAAAACTTGTTATTAAGAGTTTGGACTTTTTCCATCTTATAATGGTTTACACTTTTACTCCACTACATTTTGAAAGCCAGTATTGTACTTTTTACTCCCCTACAATTATCTGAAAGCTTCAGTTACTTTACAGATTCAGTTAATTAGCTCAAACGGAATTTAAATCAACTAATAAATGACATATAATTACAAGTATGTACCCAGCAGCAGTAGATAAAGTAATTAAAGTTAGCACCAGCTGTGATGGACACATTAATACAGTAACAATCATGATGCAGTCATTTCATATGATTCTGAAATGGACCATTACTTTTAATGAGTACTTTTATTTGAGAAACTTTCAGTAAATCGCAATGCCATTTTAGTATTGCTTCCTTTACTAGAGGTAGAGGGTCAAGCTTGCATTGTTTTTACTTGTTTTTGTGCTTTAAGCATATATGGCACAGACCTTTTTTGACACTAGTCTGCATTTAACAGTTAAGCCTTTGAATATTTCAATCTTTACTTCTTCCACCTCTGTTGATAATTGCAAAAATAAAACGCAGATACAATTATTAAGCTGCTTTTGTTTCTAAGCATAACTCAAGATAGCAGCCGCAGTATGTAAAACACTAATTTTACTAATTTTTTGGAACAGTCTGCAAAAAGAATGGAAGTTGAGCAGTTTGGTTCAATTACATGTTTTTAAAGCAAGGATAGATGCTACCCAATCGGAAACTGTTGGTGTCTGTAAATGCTACTAGCTATACAAACTGTAGTCAATGTAAATATGCCCTATGATGTCCTCTTTGTTTTTCTGTCATGTTTGTATTCATGTTGGAACCTACTTGCAGCAGGTCACCATTGAAAAAGAGGTCAATGATCTCAATGGGTTTTCACCTGAATAAATAAAGGTTTTGAATTTAATTTGAATTTAATTGAATATCATTTTTAATGCACAAATTGTAATTATTGCAGATAATTTTTTTTACATTTTAGTCTTTCCAATTTGACTGAAGTAATAGGTCAAAGTACGTCTTCCTCCAGTTTTGAGATCCCATTTAGCTAATTTGCATAAACAAGGCAGATACAACGATTGTTTGGAAGCATACCCGCTCAACTGGAAGGTGTGAAACGTGAGTCCTGCAGCATCGACCATATGTTACGGCCCTAACCAGATCCAACTGCTCTGACAGGAGTGTGAGGGGAAACCAGGCAGCAGTTAATGTGTCTGGACGTTTCGCTCCTCACCCTCCATCTGCCGCCCGCTGACGAAGAGGCTTCCAGAAAGAAGCACTCCATCAGCAGCTGAGAGGAAGACGAAGACCTGCTGCAACATGGAGGGAGGGCGCAGAGATCAGGGTTTACATCGAGAGTATTTCATGGAGATAGGAGTAACACCTAGGGGAGATGTGCTCAGAGACGTGCATCCCGTAGTGAGGCATGCTTCCAAAGGCTTTAGTGTCAGACGCAATACAGATTAATGATATGAATTAACCTAATTTTTTTGTTTTGTTTTGTTTGTCTGACTGTTTTTGTTTGTTTGTTTTACGCCTGTTTCTTCTGTAAAGCGACCTTGTGTCCTTGAAAGGCGCTATATAAACCTAAGTTATTATTATTATTATTAAGTGCCTTTAGTCCCAGCCTCCTCCAATAGGATTAATAAAGGTCAATCTTATCTTATCTTAGTGAAACATAGAATACATCTTATATAATATTGTAGTATATTTGGATATAAATAGGGCTTCTAAAAAAAAATGGGTCAAACTTAAGACATAATTAAGAAATAAAATATATGATAAAATTGTAAATAGAAAATAATAATACGAATTTAATTTAATAAGAATAAAGAATATTCTACAATGAAAAAGGGAAATAATGGAGCAGGTGAAATGTGTGTGGTAAAAAGGTAAAACTGAATATTAAATGAAATACATTCTGTATTATCTCATTTGATTTTACACCAGGTAACATTACGTCACAATTGTTGAACCGTAGAGTAACAAGCTGTGCCTCATTACATTGATGGTTTTCACAGTGTTTCTATTTAAGTTGTCTGCCAAAAAACACAATAAGTGACATTTAATAAAACCTAATTGTACTTGTCCCATGAGTATTCAGAATGAAAACACGTTACTCTGGATTATAATAAGGTTTAATACAGAAAAACAGCCAACTAGAATCCACTCTTATTATTGGAGGTAAACACCCATAGAGTGTTAAACGCAGTGAGAGGCTCCAGTGAGTTTCCTGCAGTGTTTCTGCTTTATAAATCAACATGATGTATGCAGTCAACACACATCAGCAGTCAAAGTTAGAACAACAGCTCAGCTTTACCGCAGCTACACTAAATGGATTTTAAACGAAGTGCCGAGTACTTGGCAGCGCGACAAGACAGTAAACATCGCATCACTACTCACAAAAAAAAATATGTTCAGCAGTTTAAAACTTCCAAGGGTAGAGGGTGATCATGGATAATGTTTAAGAACTTTATAACAGAAGGAAGCATCTACTCATGGAACTCTTTTTCCGCAGCTGTGATCAGAGTTCTTCCAAACCATTTGTTTCTGGATGGAGGACTCTGGCTTTTCTGTAATTTTGCCCCAAAAAGCTTAGGACAACATGACTCCTCTACATCAGGGGTGTCAAACTCAATTTCTCTCGGGCCACATTAGCATCATGGTTGCACTCAAAGGGCCAGTTTTATATATAAGACTATGTAAAAATACATATATAAATATTTAATATATATAAAATACTGTATTATATATTACATTATTGCCTCTGCATTGGATTATTATCGGATAGGGTAATAACTTCATAATTAACTACGCCTGAAAGCAGAAATCTAGGGCAAATAATTGCAAGTCTTTTCAGTGAGAATGTCACAAAATGGTTTAAAAAGAAAAGCCACATTCTAAAGAAAAAAAAAGTCAAAATCAAAAAAAGAAGTACAATTTTGAAAATAAGTGACATTTTGCAAAAAAAAGTAACATTTTGAGAAAGAAAAGGACGATTCTGAGAAAAATGGCAAATTCTAAGAAAGAAAGCATATTTTTTAAGAAAAAAAGCATATTTTTTAAGAAAAAAAGTCAAATTCTGAGAAAAAAGGCATAAATGAGATGCATTGTGGGACATGTAGTTTATGGGCAACGTGCTTCTGTAAAGCGGCATGTAACCGTATAATAAATATTGCCTTGCCTTGCCTTGCCTTGCCTTGCCTTGCCTTGCCTTGCCTTGCCTTGCCTTGCCTTGCCTTGCCTTGCCTTGCCTTGCCTTGCCTTGCCTTGCCTCAGATTTGCAGCTCTCTCTCTCTCTGAAAGAGACCAGGGACTTGTGGGTAAAGACAAACTAAATGTCATGAGGGACGTGATAACCCATGGCATTCAACAGTTCAAGTTTCCTGCAGGACTCAGCGCACTCTGTTCTTATTTGGGTTGGCTTTTCTTGCAGGGGCAAGCGAGAAAATGTGGGCGATGAACTATAACTTTTGCGTGTTGGAGTGCTTTCTTTTCAAATGATGTATGCCTTTTTTCAACGACTCCATGCTGCACATATTGGAGCAGAAATCAAAGTTTCCCAGTAAAAAAAAAAACGTGTAATTTCAGCCACTGAGTAACTTTCAAATATTCTTTCTGTCAAAACGTCCCTCCATGCAAAGCAGATGACATGAGCAAAGTCAAGTTGTCCTTTAATCAAGCTACACAATTATACATTGATTATAAAAATATTCCATTACAAATACAAGTCCTGATTTTAAGAAGTTATTTAAGTTAACGCTTGTACCAGATACGTGGAAATACCTTTTGAACATTAAAGCATGTAGACATGTGGCAGTAGTAACAAATATAAGTAGTATTATATTATAATAGTGTATATTATAACAGTTAAATATGAACCTGAAAAAGAGCAGAATAGGGCCTCTTTAAATACAAACTAACTGGCTTGTTCTCTGATTATTGCTTGAGTCCTATTGTTGTGCAGCTTTTACAGAAAATACATATTGTCTAAAATAACGTATGGATTGTCAAACCAAAGTAAAATACAGAGCATAATTAATCAGAGTTTGGAAGACATTTTTCCTCGTAGAACTAATTGAGAACTGAGGTGGTATATCTTCAGAGGGGCTGCAAAGAAGAAAGCAAATGCAAAATGTACTTCAGAGAGAAACTAATTAAATGTCAAAGAGGCTTTCTGGAGAAACAGCAAGTTCAATTTCACAATGAGGCGAGGAGAAAGTGATCACATGTGCATAAGGCTCTGAGAAGGGAGGTGAAGCGTTGTGGACAATGGAGAGGCTGCATGTGAGGATGAAAAGGGGACTTTGTGTGTGTGTGTGTGTGTGTGTGTGTGTGTGTGTGTGTGTGTGTGTGTGTGTGTGTGTGTGTGTGTGTGTGTGTGTGTGTGTGTGTGTGTGTGTGTGTGTGTGTGTGTGTGTGTGTGTGTGTGTGTGTGTGTGTGTGTGTGTGTGTGTGTGTGTGTGTGTGTGTGTGTGTGTGTGTGTGTGTGTGTGTGTGTGCGTGTGCGTGTGTAGGGGTTAGGTGATTGATCTGAAGCTCCTAATGACACCTGTGGTTTCAAGCGGAGGAAGTAAATGTCTGCTAAGCATTTCATTTCCCAGGAGGCACTTTGGATACGTGTGGATGAGCCGGTGGAGAACGTTCAGGATCGATTTCGCTTTTTGTCCGCCCGGGAGACAATCCTCAATTCACTGCTCCGACTGAACTCCATGCTCACCTTGAGGCAGAGAGTGAATGAGTTGTGATGTGTTGAGACACTCTGTTAGCAGCTAATGAGAGACGGCTGGCAAAGGCTGTTTTTAATTGGATGTGCACTGACGAGAATAAAATGTATAGAAATACCATGAATGTCAAGCAAAAGAGAATTAGTGTTGTTTCTGTTGGTCGTCTTTAAAAATGAAAGATGTTTCTGTTTGTTTTGTGTGTTAAGTCATCAAAAGGAAAACATGTTAAATAGTATATAACCAATAATGACTTTAAAATGAACCAAAAAAACTTGATATGCTATTCTGTTATTCCCAATACATTGGAGTCTGGAATATTTTAGTAAACGCTGTGCACGTGTTGACAGGTTAGTGAAGATGTTTCTTCTAAAGTTATCTTTTTCATATATTACAACCCTTTGGACTTTCATTATTCGTCTTTTTTCATTTGAGATAACCAACCTGCTCTTCTTCACTTTACCGGAGGCTGTTGCTTTGTTGACATTATGGCATGAAAACAACATCTCAAGTGTAGTCTCCTCAAAGTCTATGACAACCCCAACCATTTAGCTAATGGGCAAAACTTCCTAAGGCGAACGTGACACACAGTCAGAAATGGAAATGTAGCAAAAGCATCCGTTGGAATTCTTTCTTAATTCATGCTAAAACTATGTCATTTAGATGGTATAATGCACGGGGAGTTAAGAAAAGAAAATGTATTTGTCATCGTTTTGGATTGTTGTTTTTATTTTCCACCTTTTATTTTGAAATGTTTTCCTCCTTGTGTCTTGTCTGGTCCTACTTCCTGTGTTTGCCTCCCTGTCTTTAGTTTCCCTGGTGTGTCTGATTGTCTGATTGTGTTCACCTGTTGCCCTTGTGTTTCTGCCCCCCCTGCCCAGCTGTGTCTTGTCCTGTGATTACCCTTCTGTGTATTTAGTCTTGTCTTCCCCTGTGCTCCATGTCTGTTCGTCGTCTTTCCATGTCCATGCTACCTTTCGTCTCTCCTCGTCTATGTTACCTGCCCATCTCTTAATGTCCATGTTCCCTGCCTCGTCTATGCTCGTCTATGCTCATCTACTGTATGCTTGTCCATTTTTTTTTTGCCTGTTCCCGTCTGTAAGTTTGTTCTTGTCGTGCTCCCAGGTTTTGTTTTTGTTCAGTAGTTTCTTGTTATTCCTTGTTTTCGGCTTTTTTTAATAAAGCTCGCTTTTTGTTACTTTACGGTTTTGTCCTTTTACTGCATTTGGGTCCTATTTTTCCCCAACCCTGACAGTAATAATCAATTGAGATGTGATTCTAAACAATTCTCATCAATCAACTTAAATATGTAACCTTGGGTTTGTTCGCTTAAATAATGGGTACCTTTTTTTTTGGGGGGGGGGGGGGGGGGGGGTGCATTTGCTAATATGGGCTTGTTCCTTATTTGTCTCCAGCTGTGTGTTTCCACCAAGACCTGTTGCAGAATCGCAAAACCCTGTTCCCTTTGCCCTCTTCTCACATGTGACAAATCAAAACTGCATGATTAATGGAGCTTCTTTGGCTACTTCGCTAACAATGGTGCTGACAAAGTGTGAATTAAAGGAAGAAATAGAGACAGAGGGTAGATAAAAAGACTAGATTCATCCTCCAATGGGGGAAGAAGAACATGCAGATCTTCTTCAACATGCCCGCACTGATGAACATGAAGGAAATGAAGCAGTGTTCTCATCAACAGAGTCTGGATTCACAGCCTCAAACTAAATTGGACGTGATGGATAACAGAGATAAAGGTAGAAACCTGCAAACCCATTACTACAGTAGACTTTCTGGGAGATTTGCTTCTGATACAGATAATGGCACCAGACCGAATGCACAACATGAATCATCCGTGTAATTGCTCCATGCAGGTTCAAAAACCTTTTGAAAGTTTTTGTTTTGGAGTTGAAAGTGTCTTCTTCTTGGCTCGTCTCCAAAGATCTGTTTCCCTTGAACAAAAACAAGGCTCCTTTCCCCAACTGAATGTTATCAATACATTGGGGGGAGGGGGGCTAGTGGTGCTGTTTTATTCAGCACGAATCAGCAGGGGAATGTAGTGTCCCTAATAAATATCAAAATTAGAGCCTTGCATTGAAGAGGAAAAAAGGAAGTAGCTCTGCAACACTATCCCTTATTTGAAATCCTTTCTGAATTATATACGAACAAAGCCCTCTGTGAAAGCTTCAGAATATGGAGAGGAATGAAGCTAGAGCTTATGTGTGTGTAAGTGCTGAAACTCTCTACACGTAAGTCAGAATTCTGAGAGTTTCTGAAAACACATATATATATTTTGGATAATTCTTCAGAACATAAATAAATATTATTTTCAAAATTCGGAGGAAAGTCAGAACTGGGAACATTTCAGATTTGTTTTTTTTTTCCAAATGTGGACATACCTATCAAAATAATTCTCAGAGCAAATATATTTTTAGTCTCAATTCTGAGTCAAAAGTAAAAATTCAGATAATGTATCATAAAACAAATATTTTTTGAAATGTCTGAAACAAATATCTGAATTCATTTTGTACACACTACAGGTGGATAGGGTAAACACTAGCAAATGAGGCATTATTTAAGACATTTTCTTTGGGGGGGGTTTAGGGCTCTAAAGCAACACATAGACAAAGTTAGGAAAATAAACTCCTAAATTAGGATTTTGGCGAGATGTAATGGAAGCAGAATACTCTCAAAGTTGCATTAAAAATGAAACGCGATATTCTTGCATGAAGTCTCTCGCCAGATAAACCCCACCCGATGACTCTCAGCCTCGCTCGCCATTCCCAATTTGACGCACATAAACGCGCAGCTTTTTGACGTTGATGCGCAGGTATAAAAGGCGGTGGGGGTCTCGGGTAGTATAAGAGGTGAACACACACACACACTCACACGCACACACACTCTGAACTGACCTGCCTCTCTATCTGGATAGAAACACTGGGAACCATCTCAACCCTTTTTACGCACAGTCTCTCTTCTACAATTGTTTGGGGGAAACTCCTCCACTATTTTCTTGCTTTTTTCGGACCTTCCCTCTTTCTTTTTAATTGTGAAAGTAAGTTTTGATGAGCATGGAGCCGTACACGGTCCCCGGGGCGCAGCTCTCCCTGGCCGACCTTTACTCCGTCATCCCCTACAATGTCACCTTCCCGGACGAGGGTTTCCTGCCCAACAACGACACCGATGCTCCGGTTCCCGGGGCTCGCAGCGCCGCGGGGCTGGTCATCGCCATCTCCATCACGGCTCTGTACTCCGTGATCTGCGTGGTGGGGCTGCTGGGAAACGTGCTGGTGATGTACGGGGTAGTCAGGTAATACACACTGTGTATGTTAATAGACACTCCTTATTTAAAAGCTCCAGTATGACTCTGATAAAGCAAGATTTAATTGTTAATGTAATCCACAATAACTCATTTTGGTGTCCTTATGATGCAACTTAGTCACTTTTAGACTTTAGGAAGAACATTGTTTGTTTATTGTGTTTGAAGCATAGTGTTTTTTTGCAGGTGCCAAACCCACATTTTCATTTTATGTAAATGTAAAGGGCATTAAAGTAATTTGAATCGTTCTGGTCATGTACAGGGTGGTAAGGTATGTGTTTACAGGCATTGCAAGCGTTGAACTTGATTTAACGCACCCTTATGAATATGATGAGAGCAATATTACAGTATATGGGAAATTCACCCAAAAGCACTCATAGTGTCATAATAGTCTATTAACTGCCACTTAGTCACTTTTGGGAGTTTAAGATGCCCATTTGTTTGTGTATGTTGTGCTGGTGAGAAGAGTGCCGAAGAAAGATTTCCATGTTATGTAAATGTAAGCAATTTGTTGCATTAAAATGTATCTTTTATTTTGAGGTCTATCCACTAATCAGTCGACCAATCATTGCAGCTCTGGTTTGACGCCATGAAGAAGTGACATTTTCAACCACCTTTTGCTCAAAGAAATTAGTCTATAAACAAGAATATGCATTATGTAAAGCCCTAGGATCGATATGGGGTCTTTCTTAAATGTTGCAATAGCATTAGTTTCCCCATAGACAGCTGGCACATCAGTCTCTATGAGGGCGATGGAGAAGGTGGAGCTATGCTTGCATGCAAACCATGTCTGCATTGTGTGTGAACTGCCAGCATCCCAAACAAGGTTCTGTGCATAAAGCATGAGATTATTCTTTCATTATTTCTACATGGAGGAATAACATGTGCAAGATTTGTGCTAAAAGGGTTGGTGGCAGTCCCAGAATCAGCTGGGATTAGAGTGTGTTTGCTTAAAACGACATTTTTTTGTGTTTAAATATGTAAACTGAGGTATTTAAGGCCAAAAGACTGAACGGATGTTGTGCACTAATGCATGTTTTCAGTATAATAGTCAGTCTGAGGTCACAGTTTCCCCTTCAGCTCTAACCAGTTAAAACCCACCCTGTCATTTCCCCAGAAGCCATCCAGCCCTAACCTGTATGCTTATCAAGAAAAAGCCGATTTGCCGGTAGAGGCTCTCATCGTGTTAATTATACTAATCTCAAACACTCTCTGTATACGTGTTTCCAACCCCAGTATCACCTGAAGCATTAATTGCTGCAGCTGGGCTGGCCAATTAAACAAGCAGGTAATTTCAGAAGGAAAAGCAGAGGGGGAAAAAACGCCCACGAGCTTGACACTACAGGATAAATCTGCAGTGGCCAACAGGTGCAAATCTGCAACAACGGACCCAAACTCTTCCATTAGGAGAAACGTGCTGCAGCTTCAAAAACGATGCAAATATAAAAACACAAATGTGCCTAAAGACAAGAAACATCTTCACCAACTTGACCACACATGCAGCATTTAGTAAAAGAGCATAAACGAAACGCTGCAAGAAGCTCCAAACACAACGGAAACCAGGGGACACTAAAAGGTGACAGTTGGCCAGCTTTATAATCCCCGGACGTCACCAAGCGCTCCGGTCCCAGCTGTGTGCGTCACTTTTTAGTGTCCCCTGGTTTCTGTTGTGTTTTGAGCTTCTTGCAGAGTTATATATAAAACAGTATAAAACAGCATGACACTACAGGCTAAAATGTACACGATATAAGAAATACAAAACTATCTAAAAGGTTCCTTCAATATATGCAGAATACATGGAGAAACAGAGAGAGAAGACACAAACGATGGAGCTGAATATTGAAAAAGCCACAAGCAAGCTGGAAGTTCTGGCTTTTAAACCAAGAAAAAAGCCATACATATTTACAACACTGCCTATCATGTGCATAAAGGAGTTAGGAGTTACAATAATTGGCCAAACAAGGCATAAGACAAGTAAAAGAATGCACTGTGGGAAATAAGAAGGACGCAGAGAGGAGATGGATGGGAGCTCGGGGCGAAGGCAGAGAATCAAACAGCCAGTCTTCCTCCGGCGAGTGTTTTTGTGAGTGAGGAGAGAAAACACAGAGAGCATTAACTATCCAAGACAGGATATATAATCTCCTGTGGAACATCTGCAATCTCTGAGGGGAGCAAACTCAAAGAAACAAGAATCCAGTGCTGGAATTTAGAAAGAAAGCTGGGTAAACACTTCATTTTTCTGTAGCTTTTTAAAACTTTCTGTGATGCATGGAATACTAATCTACATAAAGGAGGCTTGTTATCTTTACCACAGGCCCTATTCTGCTTATTTCCAGTTTCATATTTGTATGTAGTGCCTCAGCTGGGACATGTCTCCATGCGTTAATGTTCAGAATCGGAATCCCTGTATTCGTCCCACAGAGGGGAAATGTGTTTGTTAAAGTAAGAAAAGAGCCAAAGAAAGCGTAATATTACCTAAGAAGCATTAAACAAATTATATAAGCTCTGTATTTCTCTCATACTGTCTGTGCTGCAGCACCTCTTTTCACCCTCTGTCTGAAACCAGAGCCCAGTCTGCTCTGATTGGTTTGCTGGTTCAGGTTAATGTTGTGATTGCTCAACCGCTTAGAGATGTCCCGCCCCTTAGCCTATCACGTACAATGTGTTGGAGCGCTAGCCAATAGCAGCATGAGTGTTACATAGTGATGTCACAATGTTCCGGAACTAAACAAAGGAGTTCAAGGGAGGCGTTTCAGGGAGAGTGTGTGGGGGCTTCCTAATAGAACCCCCTCCCAAAAAAAGAGGTGAGAAATTAATTTAGTTGTTGAAACATGGCTACATTTCCACAAGGCAACTGAGTTATCGGCATGGCAACTGAGCAGACTCCATTCGTCAAGGTAGACTGAGATGTGGTTGAAATTTCTGGAGAACCTTGAGTCTAGTTTTTTCTAGCAACTCTTTCCAATGTCAACAATGACCTATAGCAGGCCTGGGTTTCCACAGGGCCGGATTTATACATCATAAATATAACTCAGATAACCTTGTATACATTCAAAGGTCCTGTCCTTTATCCATCCATTTTCAGGGATGCAAATAACAACAATAATAATAATAAGGAAACTATATTTGCAGTAAATAGCCATGGCAGTGTCTGAACTAATGGAAAATGTCGCACAAAACATGTATTTAATTTCTGACCTTTACATTTTTTAAACTGGCAACAGTAAATGTTTGATATATTTTTTCTCAATATATAACTTTAAGTGATTACTGGGTTGCAACAGGCTATGTTGTTGTGTTTGGTGATTGTCCAATCATTTTAGCATTGACAAAACCGAAAGCCCATTTTAAAGCATCCAAGCATATTCAATATATGATGATATCAAACAGATAAAATCAGCAAATCTTTACACTTTTGGAAAAGCAAAAATGTGCCATCGTATTCTCCAAAAAACCCTTAAATGAATACTGAGTTGCCTGCATTTTTTGTTGATGTTTCTTCAGTCAATTACCCAATCATTTCAGCATTGATTAGAAACCAAAGACTCATATAAAATAATTCGAAAATATTCAATTTATGAAGATATCTCACATCTCAGACGCTTGAAACACCTTAGCTGACCACTATTTCAGCAGTTATTATACCCAAAAGCCAACTTCAAATCATTTTTATACGATTTATTTATTCCTTCAACATTGCTCAGCCTATAGATAGAGCAGAAGCAGAATATACCCTCCACTCAGATCCCTGGATAGAGACACTCTATGCACACAAACTGGATGTACAGTCGGATCATATCACCCCTGTGGCCTGAGTGATGGAGAGTCGGACACCTCGGTCCAGAGAGGACAGGGCATCCTCTTGTCTTCCTCTTCCTCTTCCTCTTCCACAGGTCCTGATGCCTCACCTTGTCAGATAAGACCTGGCTCAGTGCTCTGTAATTTATTATCAGGTGGCCTCCATTTCTGCTCCATGTGCAGCAAGTATAAAGATGACTGGATTTATTTTTGACTTGTTTTTTTGTATTGAATTGGTTAAAAACAAAAGTGAAAAGACTGGGAGCAGAATGTGTGTGTGTGTGTGTGTGTGTGTGTGTGTGTGTGTGTGTGTGTACAGTATATGTGTGTGTGTGTGTGTGTGTGTGTGTGTGTGTGTGTGTGTGTGTGTGTGTGTGTGTGTGTGTGTGTGTGTGTGTGTATGTGTACAGTATGTGTGTGTGTGTGCGTGTGTGTGTGTGAGTGTGTGTGCGTGCGTGCGAGCGAGCGAGAGAGAGAGAGAGAGTTAATGTAGCTGCTTCTTGTGAGTTATTATTCCATTAGCTCTAACAAATAAAAATAAGATCTTGGACAGAATTCTTGAATTAATTATAAGGTAACAAAAACATAAAGCCACAGGACTGTTACGACTGGGGCAAACACAAAAGATAGGACCCAAATGCACGACTCCAGACAAAAGATTATTTTAAAAAAAAAGGATTTTACTTGTGGTGATATATAAGGAAATACAAAAACTCACAACATACTTCTTAAAAAAGCTAACCTAAATCTCCTGTAGCACAGAACACAACTGGCTGACAGGCAACACAAGAGTCGAAAACAATCTGGAACTGAGCACAGGGAACAAACAGAATATATACACATACAAAGAACTCTACAGGTGCAAACAATAAGGGTGGGGCAGGTAATCAGGTAAGTGAGCATTGCGACAAGGTAGGAGTCGAACTACCTGAAATGAGACAGGAAATGACAAAGTAAAACAGGAAATGGCAGACAACAAAAAGGGTTAGCAGACGCGGACTTGACAATATAAACTAAACAGAGAAATAATATTAACAAATCTGCCAAGACACAACAAGGACTAATATTTCGTTTTTTCTTTTGTCTAAGGGAGTGGGAATTTGGCTGAAAATCATAGTCTGTTGCCATTTGCAGCAGATGTTTATCTTAACCTACATTTCAAGGATTATGATTACATTTCTACCAAGAAAGCAGATCTTGGAAAAAATCCACATAGTTCATATTGGTATTTTGTGAAAAAAAAGAACTGTAATTCTACAATCTAGTATTTGAGACATTATTGCATTTTTATTTGTGGGTAAGATTGCAGAGAAGCAACAGATTTCGGACCATATAAGATCACATGACATTGAATTAAAAATGTCATGTGTCATATTTGGATTGTGATGGTATATCCTGGAAGTCAGCAGGGGTTATTGTGGAATAAATATTATTTCAGATAAACTAAAAGGTGGCTATTAAGAAGCCTACTGTATGAATTCAGACATGATACTCATAATGTAAATATTCTGTAATTATAATTAATGCTGACAAAATTATCGCGTTAACGGCGGTAATTAATTTTTTGAATTAATTGCGTTAAAATATTTAACGCATTTAACGCATGTGCAGAATGGCCCGCCCCATACATCCCACCAGTGGCAGCGCCAGGGTATGGCTGGGGTAGGCTACAGCCATACCAAGAAACGGCTTAGCCCCACCATAAAAAAAGATGTTAAAGTAAGCTAAATAAAGTCCGCCAACTCGCGCCGAGAATTGCACAGACAGCAGAGATTGATTTCAGTAGCCACTTGTCTGGAAATACAGAAGACCAGAAACGGTTTTGAAAACTTTTGTCACGTAGTGATCGTCTTCTCAATAGAACATCTTTGATAATGTTTTCTGGCCAATCAGAATCAAGATAACGGCGTGGTGTTGTTGCAGAAGTCCCGACGGAGAATACTTTTACTGTAGTACAGGGGTGCACATAACTGGTACGCAGGTTATGTGCGTAATCTGAAATGCGTACCGTCACTTGTGTCACAAAGCGCATTTGCGTACCGACGTACTTGTGAAGCTTTTCCAGAAGGCGATTAGATCACCGGACGACAGAGTCGGTCTCCGTGTGCACAGACAGGGCTGCTGTTCAAATCGGTCTGTACAACGGAACTGTGCCAAAACTACGCCAACCGGCTGCGGAGGGAGACTCCCCCCCCTTCACTGGAGAACTGCGCTAAAACAGCTGATCACAACGTTCACACTCTGTGGTCACGAAGTATGTTAAATGGATATATCCGCCTTCTTTCATTTATCTTTCCATTCCCACAACAATATACATAAAGAAATTGAATATTTTGGACATAGTTCGAATGGTGATTAATCATGACTAATGAATTTTTAAACTGTGATTAATCTGATTAAACATTTTAATCGTTTGACAGCCCTAATTATAATATGATATAAGATAATGTAGTATAATATAATAGTGTAATATTATATTTTGGGGAAGACGGAAGGATAAATCTACAGATTGAGTCAACACAGCTTGAGGAAGACATTTTCTTTTTCTCAGGGACTGGGAATTTGGCTGAAAATATCATAGCATTGGGCAGCATGAGAGATGAAGTCTGTCGCTCTCTTCTTCTCTGAGAATAAAAATTCTCCTCTGAGGAGGCGTCACTAATTCTACCTCTGAGGGGGATTCACTGCAGCGAAGAGTAAAAGCCCTCCTTGGGAGGAATGAGAAAGAAAAGTGTCATTATCCCCGAGTACCTGCACATGTAATTGGTAGTTGCTGGTAATGCTTACTCTGCAAAAATCAGGCTGACTGAATACTTTTAGAGGAAATCAATGATATATTCACCAACTGCTGGAATTACATTGTGTGTGTGTGTGTGTGTGTGTGTGTGTGTGTGTGTGTGTGTGTGTGTGTGTGTGTGTGTGTGTGTGTGTGTGTGTGTGTGTGTGTGTGTGTGTGTGTGTGTGTGTGTGTGTGTGTGTGTGTGTGTGTTTAGCCTTCAGCCCTGAAAACACAGCAGAGTCAAGCACGACAAAGAAAGTATTGATGTTGTTACACATGGAGGTGTAACACCGAGTGGTGTAGAGAAAAAAGATCAGGACTGAAGTCAAAGCAATTCTCTAATCTCTGAAGCTGAGTGTGCATCTGTGTGCTGCTCCAAAAATTACAAAGAGCAGAACAATTTAAGTCAAAAGGTAAAGTATTCATACATATATAAGCTTGTATACAAATCCAACCTATGTACCACTTTAGCTGTAAAAGCTTTTTTAATCGTCCAGCTAACAATACAACATCAGATTAGCTTGCTTGCGCTAATTAGGAGATTTTAGTTTGGTTCGTTCGTGCAAAACATACAATACATCCTACACAGGCCATCTAGAAAAATGTCATGGACAACACAAGTCCATTTGCCTCCATTGTGCTCTGAAAAACACACCATTATTCGTTATTAGGGCCACCAATCAAAGTGTTTACATCTCTTCCTATCCATCACATTTTTTTTTAATTGTTCAACTGTCTGTTTGCAGTGAATGTTACAGAAGTGTACAATAGATACAAAATATACTGTAAAGTGGTGGTTGTACCTTTATGGTAAAATATAGCAGGTAGTACAGTGATTTCTGTTAAGCACCCTTATTTCCCCTTTCATTCTTTACTTTTGTTAGCTAGCTAGTTATCTTGCCAAGACTTGAATACAATAATCAGTTTTATTGAATGTATTCATTTCATTGTTAGCCATTGTCTGAACAGATGAACAATCTTACTAAAAAAAATGGCTCGGCTACAATGCATTTTTAAAAACAGCTTGCTAGGAAAGGAGTGCATTTATGTCTTTGCACACATCGCAATTATTTGACTAACTGATGTATCAGGTATTTTCTGCTGAATTTTCTTCTTACGTTAACTGCCTTCACAGCTCTATAGATCCATTAGTAAAGCATCCCGATACCTTTGCTAATTATATGGGATTTACAATTTGCCGAGCTAGCATCATCAACAACAAGCTACATGGCAAACCGTTAATCAATGGCAATCTGTCTAGGTTTACAGGTAAAACAATCATTGACACGGTCAACAAAACCCAAGAGGTCACAATGGTCAATACTTGCTGCCATCAGTAGACGATAAACATCACAGCTAGTTTGAGGTCGTGCTGCTTTGAGACTTTGGCCCAATTCCAAACCGCCCCCTACGCACTACCCCTATGCACTACCCCTACACACTATTATCCCTACACACCACTACCCCTATGCACTACCCCTACACACTACTACCCCTACACACTACCCCTACACACTACCCCTATGCACTACCCCTATGCACTACCCCTACACACTACCCCTATGCACTACCCCTATGCACTACCCCTACACACTACCCCTACACACTACTACCCTACACACTACTACCCCTACACACTACTACCCCTACACACCACTACCCCTACACACCACTACCCCTACACACCACTACACACAACTACACACACTACACACACTACCCCTACACACCACTACCCACACACACCACTACCCCTACACACCACTTCCCCTACACAGTACTACCCCTACACACCACTACCCACACACACTACTACCCCTACCCCTATGCACTACCCCTACGCACTACCCCTACACACTACTACCCCTACAGACTACTCCTATGCACTACTACCCCTATGCACTACCCCTACGCACTACCCCTACACACTACTACCCCTACAGACTACTCCTATGCACTACTACCCCTACGCACTACCCCTACACACCACTACCCCTACGCCAGAGTCCTGCACGGGTCTGATTTTCAAGACCCGCTCCCGCCCCGCACCCGCGGCGTGCAATACCGAACCCGCCCCGCTACCCGCACATATTGCCAATTAGTTCCGCAACCCGACCCGAACCCGCATATATATAAGCAGTGAAAACGTGCAATTATTAACACACGCAGTTGCATATTTGGCTCAAAAAGCCTGGGATGTTGGTTATTTTCTCCATCTAGGTCTAGGACGACACCAAAAGCCTCCCAGACGTTGGATTTCGCTCTTGAGGAAGAGTTATTGAAAATGCTGTATTCTCCGCTAGAGAGCTTCACCTCAGCCATTTCGAATGTGGCGCGCTCAGCAGCAGATAGATGCGCTGCAGAGGTTATGATTATGCTCGGTCCCGCGGGGGAGAGGTCTGAGGATTGAAACATTAAACTAAATTATTATAATTTAAATATATTTATTATGCAACACCCGCAACCCGACCCGCATCATCTTTGTTTTACCCAGAACCGAACCCGGAAAAAAGCGTCTGAAAAAATACCACCCGCAAATCACCTTTTTTGCGGGTGGACCCGATGCAGGACTCTGCCCTACGCACTACCCCTACACATCACTACCCCCACACACTACCCCTACGCACTACTACCCCGACACACCACTACCCCTACACATCACTACCCCTACACACTACCCCTACGCACTACTACCCCGACACACCACTACACCTACACACTACTACCCCGACACACCACTACACCTACACCTACTACCCCTACACACCACTACCCCTACACACTACTACCCCGACACACCACTTCACCTACACCTACTACCCCGACACACCACTACACCTACACACTACTACCCCGACACACCACTACACCTACACCTACTACCCCTACACACCACTACCCCTACACACTACTACCCCGACACACCACTTCACCTACACCTACTACCCCTACACACCACTACCCCTACACACCACCACCCATACACACCACTACCCCTACCCCCTACACACTACACACTACACACTACCCCTACACACACTACCCCTACACACACTACCCCTACACACTACACACTACACACTACCCCTACACACACCACTACCCCTACAAACTACACACCACCCCTCCGTTTGCACGTTTGCGGAGTGTCCGCCACAAGTTCTGTTCCAAACCAACGAGTGTTGAGGGGGAGTGGGTTATCAAGCCCTCCAACAGCGAGTCTGCATCACACCTGACTAATAGTTCCATGCAAACATTTACTGATAATCATACAGATGTTAATACCTCCATGGTTACCTCGTATTGTTTTAACTCAGGATCATATAGGCCTGTGTTTAGTCTAGAAAACAGCAAAAGTGTGCATTTAATTATAAAGTTGTGTATATTTACAGGGACTTTCTCAAAAACTAAGAAGCTTATAAACATCAGATTTTAAAACAAAAAAGAAACACCATTGAAGATATTTTGAGTTTTATTTTTGTTATTTTTAATCCAAGAGATGCTGATTTGAAACCGTTGTTACGAAAAATTATGGCATTTCCTGTTTCTGCCGGAGAGAGGGGAGTTGGTCCCAAAGCCTCCATCTGACAGGAGGGAGCCTCGTTAAGCTGCGAGTGAGACTGCTGACGGAGTTCACTCCATCACCGAGCGGGAGTGGGTAGGGTATGGTTTGGAATTGGGCCATCATTTTCTTCTCATGTTGCACTAAAAGACTTGTGTGACAAGGAAAAGGTCCGACAGCCATGGCAGCCTCGTAGCGGGGGTCCACGCTGCCATGATACAAACATAAAAGAAGAAAGTAGACAAGTGTGAAAGCCGTTTTTCACAGCAACAAGAAGAAGGACATTCTTGTCAGATAATTGCTTCTCCTAGCAAAAAGGGAAGATGTGCATTTCCTGCTTTATCGGAATTGTACACTAAGCAATTTACCATAACATAACCTCAGGACGAGCTTTGTGATTGGAGGGGCGAAACAAGTTTTCTTGTCACAGTTTCTGTTTTTTTGCAACTGTCACTGCTTGGTGTTAAATTAAAGTCTTGTAATGCGATTGTCACATCCTGAAAAGAGCTACACAGCACAGGCTCCTGCCTGATTGGCACTGTGATGGCCACAGCCACACAGGGTAACCCAACTACACTGCACCCTCACCTTCAGTAGTTTTGCTTGAGTGCAGCTGCAATAAAACATGCCAATTAAAACCACACATTTGATTTAAATGGTAAACTCTTTATTTGATTGTAATCCGACATTACTTCAAACATTTTAGCACAGCTAACAAAAGTATTTGTTTGCATGAATTACTTTCTTTGTGTCTTGAGGTACCGTGGCTGTTGGGGGAGGTTACTTCCTGGTTTAGCAAAGGGTGTGGCTGAGGACTCATACATACTGCAAGGAGCCAATTGGGACAGATTGGGACAAACCACCTGCCACAGGGGGGATTTGGGTTTTGTCAGTGTCTTTTGTGTTTTCTGTTACTATTAATTATCCCTTGGTTTCAACTTGGTTTGGCCAAGCCACTATATAGGTTCCTTGGTTTGTCATTGCAGCAGGTAAGTTGATGCCATGTTTAGTTGAGGTATTTTCTGTTGACCTCTTTTATTGGCCTAGTTATTAGAAATGATTGATTTATGATGTTTTCTTTGGACTTTTGGGTAAATTAAAAAACCCAGTTTATTCAAACCACTCCTGTGTCCTGGTGCCTTACTGCTTGGTCGCTGACAGGCACCAAAGAGCCTCCACCTATAGCAACGTTTGCCTTCTTTAGGGCTCTCTGGTTATTTGGCATGCTCATAATCCAACAATCTTGATATAATATCTTGGGGCCATAAAAGCTACACCCACCTTTTTCCTTTTCCAATTGTTTTTGATGATTTACAGTAATCATATACACAAACAAACCCCTAGAGTAAAAGACTGCAGACTTGAATTATTTTTACTCCCCTTTAAATCATTTTATTTCTAGTCCCAAGATTGTTACAAAAATGGTTGGTGTGAATTGTAGGCTGTAGTGCTATTACTACAGGGAGGGATGAAGTTGCAGGGATCATTGAGTGCGAGTCTGTCTTGTCAGTTTGGATCACGGAGAGGGTAACGAGATTTCTGTTTGAATCACACTTCAATTATCAAAGTGGCTCTGGCGATAGACACACGTTCGCACACAATCCTCTGCCCATGTTGAAAGCCAGGCTTTAGGTGCTTAATGAAAGGCTTCGAACAGATTGAGATGCAAAAGTAAACAGAGAGTTTAACTGTTTGGTAACTTAATCACAACATAATTCATTTTGTCTCATAAGACGAAACTCGAACTAAGGCTTTTCCTTTTCCTATCTATGACTGGCGCAATTTTACATCAACTCAAATCCTTACAGTAATATTATGCTTTCTTGCACAAACAGCAAATTTAATACATGAAGCAGATTATGATTACGAGGTAAAATGAAAACCAAAGCAATCTGCTGCTGACTTCGGCATTTGCTTTTGCTGGATTTAATCAAAATGAATAGAAAAATGAGGCTGAATGTGTTCAATATAATCAAGGACACATGAACGTGTGTTGCAGATTGACTTAACTAGACCTTAGACATACAATATGTGGGGGTAGAGATGTTTACTTTGCAGAAAAAGCACTGGTGTATCTGATGACATTTATTATCAAACACCATTTGGACGGGATTAACATTACAGGAGGTGAGAAATCAAACATTCACAGTGATGCCTTAGGGATTTAACTCAACATTCCAGATGGTATATTACCATCTGGAAATGACAGACATTCAGCAGGACAAAGCATTAAAGGTGGGGGAGGTCATTTTGGAACATATCTGCCACTTCCTTACAGAGCCCTTCCTCCAACACATACGAATGCGCACATGAACAATGAGGGCACGAGATAAGTTTGTGCACAGATGGAAGGCTGACAGGCAGGTAGGCCATCCAGTTATTTTAGCCGGGCCGGCTCAGATGATTGGTCTTACTTTTTACAGCGCCACGGCTTCCACAGATGACATTTTTGTATGTATTTATTGTCAAAGCATTTAGTATATTCATTGCTATCGGGATGTTAAGTCATCATTACTTACCTTACCATTACTTAGGCAGTTTGGGTACCGTAAACTCGCATAAACGCATATAACGCATACAAAAAGAGTAGTTACCCATTACCTAATGATTACCTTACCATTACTTAAGCAGTTTGTGTCCCCTCAAGTAAAGTAATGCATCAAAAAGATTAGTTACCCATTAACTCATAATTCCTTCACCATTATCTTATCATTAGTTAAGAGCATTCCATGGATATAACAAAAAGTGTTTCTGAAATAAATTACATACCCCACCTTTAAGTCAAAAAATCCTTCAACTTCTGAGTCATATTTTCATCAAAAATACATTACATTAATTACATGTCATTTTGTTAGACTTACACACATTCAATACTGTGGACAATCCCCACAGGAGCAATTTGGGGTGAAGTGTCTCAGGGACACAACGACATGCTGACTGCAGTGGGACTCAAATTTGCTACCCCCTAATTCGAAGTCCAGCACACTATCCACTGAGCCACAGCCTCCCTGAAACACATGTTGATATTCTGTGTGACTAACACTTCAGGATGATTTTACTCGATGCAATATCCATCACCCATGAATCTACTCAGTAATCATATACAAAGAGGCTTCAGAGGTTCCCTAAGAGTCTGCATCTTTTTAAGTTTTCTTTAGCATCAACGTAATTCAGTGATCCATTTGCACTGCTAATGGCTAATACATCATACTTTTAATGATGCCAATTGATCAAAAAGTGAACAACTGTTGGCTAAAAGAACAGAGCTAAAGAGACAAAAGCAGTAATTTGTTGCAGCCGACAGCACAGCACCACATTTGGTTTACTTCCAAGGGCTCTTGCTCTCCTGACGGCTCAAATTTGATTTCATGCCGGTGTTAGCATGCGTCTATCAGCTTAGCATAAACAGTAGAAGGACAAGCAGCTTTTCATGCATGAAAACCCCCACTGAGTTCCAATTTAAAATACAAGCACGTTGCTCCTCGTGGGATTATGTTAAAACCCCCTTAACTTCCTTAGAGAAATAAATCACGTCCGAATGGTGCTTTAGGTCAATTTAGTGTCCCGATAACACAAGTCATATTATGGATTCTGCAGCTCCCTAGGACTCCTAAAGGTATACAGCCCATAAACGGCGTATTTAACTACTCCTGTGCTTTTAAGTGGCAGTGACAATGAATTATGGTGCAAGCGATGAGTCTTCATCAGCAATCAATGTGATTATATTTTCTGATTCGGATGAAGCCTGCGTTCTCATCACACTCACCTATATCAGACAAAATGTCAACCCACAGAGTTTAGTCGCTAATATATCATCAATGCATCAACTCTCATAATAGAATGGGACAGAATAGAATATATCTTTATTTTCATCATATAAAGTACAACGACATTTATTTGGCAAATCTCACTGCAGTAAAAAATAGACACAAATAAAAAAATAAGAGTGGTAAAAGCAGAGGTAGCAGCAATGACAGTGCAACGAGATAAAATGCAATGTCAATGTGCTTATTTACACTTACAGTCTAAAAAACGGTATAAATATAGTATATTGCTAACTGTGTGTTCATAAAGGGTTATAGAAACCAAATTGTTAAGGCTGTACAAAGGCGTGGAATCAACTCACGGACTAAGTATCAAAGTGTTTTTAATGTAAACAGGTCACAATACACTGAATACATAAATCAACAAAACAAACACCCAATAAACTGTAAACTATCAAAAAACTACAATATACTAATATAAAAATACATACTAATCCTACCTTACTTAATCTAGCTATCTATGAAAGATTACTGTAGCTATGGACGATGACTGTGACGCTGGAATGCTTGGAAACGCACAAGACAACCTGGCAACGAGACAGGGGAAGACGAGAACTATAAATACTAGACAGACATCACCGGGTGAAGGCAATGAGATAATCACAACAGCGGGAAAACAGACAAGGCAGGAAATGTACTTTAGACACATGAGGGTGGACAAGACTATCAAAATAAATCTAAACACTTAACATGAAACCTTAAGTACAGTAGGGAACAATCCTAGCAGAGCCGTCTACGCACAAATGAAAGACATTGTTACCCAAGTGTGGCATGAGGTGAGACAGTTTTTCACAAATACAACCACTTGGCACAACAGGGTCACATGAGAACAAGGTAGATACCTCTTATTCATATATGTATACGCTTTTATTGCTCAATTTCTGAAGATACCTCCTGCTTTTTATATTGTAGGTCTTCCATATAGTGCCTTGTTGGCGAATCTGATTAAACGCTGTCCTGATTGGATCAGATATTCTCATTTCAAGACATGCTACTAATTGTACACAATGTAATGAGCAAGGGTATCGAGACCGAGTCAATAGCAAGACTTTGAGAGGTTGAGAGCAAGTCAAGGCAAAAACCACAGCAGTGCTTCAAGTCCCACGCTGCATTACACACTTAAAAAGTAATCATGGTAAGCATTGGGATTTCGCAAATTGATCGGAAACCCCCATAATTAAAAAACATCAACAGAAAACAAAAGAAGATTGCCCTTGATTGACCACTTTTGCAGCCCATTTACCAATGTCCTGCTAAAACAGGGGTCTCAAACTCAAGGCCCGGGGGCCAAATCCGGCCCGCGACTTCATTTGATGTGGCCCCGCAAGAGCTTCCAAAGAATATAATAAGTTTATTATACGGTTACATACCACTTTACAGAAGCAGGTTGCCCATAAAATACATGTCCCACAATGCATCTTGTTTTGTGACATGCGCAATTAAGAGACTTGCAATTATTTGCCCTGGACTTCTGCTTTCAGACGTCGTTAATTACGAAGTTATTATCCTATCCGATAATAATCCAATTCAGAGGCAATAATGTAATATAATATTTTATATATATATTATATATTTATATAGTTACAACCGGCCCTTTGAGTTCAACCTTTATGCGAATGTGACCCGCGATGAAATTGAGTTTGACACCCCTGTGCTAAAATATTTAAAAGCCAATGCAGAGTTGATTTGTTTACTATATGGGAATTGTCATTGTTTCTCACGAGAAAAAACAAATAGAGACAAAACAAGATGAAATCCACTTAACGATCTTTGTTTAGTGTTTTCATTTGAAGCAGGAAGTGTTACGTTCAATCACAGAATAATATACATATGTGCAAACGTAAATGGTTTTAGTCACTTCCCCGGAATTACAGTCTTGACCGGGCAATACGATTACAAAATACTCCTTATTTTACTGAGGCTGATGCAAGATCCAGTAGAAGTGCAGTCATTAGCAAAAGGAGACCTTCAAAAAGACTCAGACTAACCTTTGCTATTAACTCTAATCTCTCCAGTGCTACAACACTGCCAAGTCACACGCATTGAATCCATTCCACCAATGAGATGCATGTATTAAGTCTGCCTCTCATTAGATGACTTGGCTCCGTTAAAACCGATAACTTTATAGAAAGGTTTGTGAATTCATCGTTAATGCTTAAAAACATTTCATACACATAAAAAACTAAGTGATTATAAGAATATAAACTGTATATGCGTTTGTGCCTATACTGGCTTTGTGAAAAATGACCAGAAGAAGAATCTATGACGTATCCTTTGAGATATTGGGCTTTGGGTTTATTCTAATGAAGTTCATGAACACATCTAGGAGGAGTTTCTGTTGAGAGAAGCTTCAGTGAAATATCCGTATGCCTCAGAGGAACATTTCTGACCTCAATAAGCAAAAGCTGCACCAAACGAATTCTTAGACCCTCCAGAAAAACGGGGGCAAAAATCCTTGATTATGCGATTAAACATGCGGGGTTTTTATGTGATTTTATGCGGTGAAATTGCAGGAAGTTGCGAAATATGCAGAAAGTTGCGAAATATGCTAAATATGGGGGGAAAAAAGAATAACCATTTTTTTAAATATTGGGCTGTCTTATTTATTCTGTCTCACACACAACCTGCCACTAACGTTAAACCGCTTTACTATTCAATTAAACACATTCAATGCTTATTTATTGTAAAAGCAATTGGGCTATTTTAATCTCACACACACACACACCCCCCCCCCCCCACCCCACACACACACACACACACACACACACACACACACACACACACACACACACACACACACACTTCTCCGCCTCATTCTGTTATCATTTACTCGTTCGTTATCTGACCAGCTTCAATCTTGTAGGCTACTCACTTCGTTTCTTGTCGCCCTCGAAAGAGTTTTGGAGGTTGATGCCTCGGTGAATGTGAGTTGTTTGGCTTTCTTGTCCGCAGCAGCAGAAAGCATTTTCGAATGTTTGAAGGAATTAAAGTGGGTCGTCACGTCGATTTTCTCTTATGCTCCAACACACAGTTGCACGGGGTGCAGAATAGTTTCCCCCCACTTTTTGCCCGGTCTTTAGTAGAAATGTTCGTCGGTAAATGAGATGGATTAGATTTTTTCATCTTGGTGTTTTCTCTATCGTGTGAGCTCCACACGTTCACTCTATACAGTGTTGTTTACATTCTGTGATGCGCGAGCTGATGACGTCACGTCAAGACGAGTTAACTTTTCTTTTTCTCAACTTTGTGTGGAAAAATGCGGGGATTATGCGGCTTTTTGATAAATATGTGGCCTTTTAAAAATCTGCGCCATTTTGCTGATTATGCGGTAAATTCTGCGATCGCAGAATCACGTTTTTCTGGAGGGTCTAAATTCTGTGCTGATAGCCATTATTATTTCTTCCAGTACAAGATAAAACATATCTCCGACTCACACACTGATAGAAAAGCACAGCCCCGTGATTAAAGCAGGGACATACAATATACATGAATCTCAGTTTTTCTTTCACAACTCTCTGGTGCTTTTCGTGCAAGTAGGTTGCATACTCTACGGCCAACAAGCCAGTTATAGTAATTATCTCAAATCACTCATTTAGAAAAAGGACAATCTAGTTGTACGCTGCAGATCTATTGCACGAGGGAACAAACCAATCCATTAAAATACGCTGCACTTTGAATAACACTTTCAAATCCCACAGCCTTTAACACTCAGCTGCTCTCATTTCCACCGCTGCTGATTGCAAACACTTGTTCTCCTCTCTCATCACAACCAGATACACCAAGATGAAGACACCCACAAACATCTATATCTTCAACCTGGCCCTCGCAGACGCCTTGGCCACGAGCACGCTGCCGTTCCAGAGCGCCAACTACCTCATGAACAACTGGCCTTTTGGGGAAGTCTTGTGCAAGCTCATCATCGCCATCGACTACTACAACATGTTCACGAGCATCTTCACCCTCACCATGATGAGCGTGGACCGATACGTTGCCGTGTGCCACCCCATCCGGGCGCTCGGGTTTCGAACGCCGGTCAAAGCGAAGATGATAAACGTACTAATCTGGGGTTTGTCCTCGGCGATTGGGGTGCCCATGATGGTCATGGCTGTGACTAAAGTGAACGATAATGGTGAGATAGTGTTACATTCCCATTATTATTATTTAAAGGTCCCCTACTGTTACTCATCAATATATTATAGTTCTCATCCTCTTTCTTTACCTAAAGATATTTTATATAGTGGAGTATTTCCATTGTATGCTATTAGTACTTAATCTTCACTACACCTCAGAGGAAAATGTTATACTTTTCACTTTCCTACATGTATGGAACACTAATTTACAAGTCTTACAAATAAAGACACATGATGTGCTGGAATGATATAATGCAATATCAATCCAGTATTTTGCAAAGTATATTTAAAGGTCCCCTATTATACTATTTTTCATCCATATATTATAGGTCTCAGATATATACAGAACATGTCTCTGATTGGCTGAAACACCAAACAGATCATTGCAGCATTACCCATAATCCCCTCTGTTTCAGCCCTGTTTCCAAAGTGCTGATTCTCAGTCTGTTACTTTAGATGAAAATAAGGAGCCCCTCCCCACGCCCCTCTGAGAGACATTTGGTTACAAAGAACTCAATGTTGCTCTAGGAGGAGATTCAGGTGATAAGGGGGGGGGGGGTTACCTTGGTCGCTGATTGGCTAATGGTTACACAAGCCAAACAATCGTTATGACATCATAAAGTGGCCAAAATCTGATCAGCTCATTTTCAGACAGGTTTTTATAGAAATGGATCAAAAAGAGAGAGAATCTTTGTTCCTGAAACTTTCAGAGTCTCTTTCCACAGAGGGGACACATGTTGATGTAGAAGAGACATGAAGAAGAAGGGACACATGTTGATGTAGAGGAGACATGAAGAAGAGGGGACACATGTTGATGTAGAAGAGACATAAAGAAGAGGGTACACATGTTGATGTAGAAGAGACATGAAGAAGAGGGGACACATGTTGATGTAGAAGAGACATGAAGAAGAGGGGACACATGTTGACGTAGAAGAGACATGAAGAAGAGGGGACACATGTTGATGTAGAAGAGACATGAAGAAGAGGGGACACATGTTGATGTAGAAGAGACATGAAGAAGAGGGGACACATGTTGATGTAGAAGAGACATGAAGAAGAAGGGACACATGTTGATGTAGAAGAGACATGGAGAAGAGGGGACACATGTTGATGTAGAAGAGACATGAAGAAGAAGGGACACATGTTGATGTAGAAGAGACATGAAAAAGAAGGGACACATGTTGATGTAGAGGAGACATGAAGAAGAGGGGACACATGTTGATGTAGAAGAGACATGAAGAAGTGGGTTTTGCATAATAGGTGACCTTTTAAAGTGTTCATATATACATTTTAACCGTCCTCCAGGATTAGGTAACCCCTATGAATAACTGAAACTTCACCTTAGTGCTTGAGGACAGCTGCAAATCACCTATGAAAAGACCTTCAACATGTTTTGACCTGCAGGATTAAAATGTATTAGGATATTTATTATTTATTCTAGTCCTTGAGAACTTAATTTTTAGCCCTAACCGGCCCATGAATGATTCATCGTTTCAGAGTGAGTGGAAAAACCTTCAAAACGTTAGTCAGCTGAATTCAAAAAACATCATTTAAAACCAAGGAAACTATTGAAATCGCCCAAGGATAGTATGATCTTTTTTGGCTTCATTTGACAACACCCCCAGTAAATAATGTTGAAAGATAATCCAAAAGTATTCCAACTGGTCATTGTCTTTGAAATAAAGTCCGCTTTCCTTCAAAAAGTAGTCCTTGAATTGGGAAAATGTAATTGTAAGTAATCTTGGTAGGTCAAACAATGGTCTGATTATCAGACTGACTCAAACATAGTATATTAAACATTTTCATTTACAGCAGATCCCCAAATGAATCATTTCAATCAAGTCTCAATGTTAAGTTCCAATGCAGACATGTTTGCCCTTTATCTGTTAAACACAACAGAGCCCCAATCTACACTGGATCGAAACACTAGAAGTGCACAAGGTTTCATTCTTGTGAAAGGTACAACTAAATAACTTTATGCCGCTGCCCATCGTGATTTAAGAGGTTTGTCCAAATATGATATTAGAGTTATTTTCCGTTTTAATGGTTGTCCGAATCAATTGCAGAAACACCCGCAGAAATATATTCCTGATTTCTTTCATTTGTACAGCAGCCACCAACACTGTATTTTGGAGGTGTGGCATGTATACAGCATATGAAGCGAAGTTTCTTTGTTAGCTCTTTAAATGCACAAACCAGTATCTATCAAAACACATTTATAATTATACCTGTACTTTTCCCAGGTAAAACCGTGTGCACGCTGAAGTTTCCTGACCCCGCCTGGTACTGGGACACGGTGACAAAGATCTGCGTCTTCATCTTCGCCTTTGTGGTTCCCGTGCTGGTCATCACCATCTGCTACGGCCTCATGATCCTGCGTCTGAAGAGCGTCCGGCTGCTCTCCGGCTCCAAGGAAAAGGACCGGAGCATGCGGCGAATCACCCGAATGGTCCTGGTGGTGGTTGCCGCCTTCATCATCTGCTGGACGCCCATCCACATCTTCATCATCGTGAAGACTATGGTGAAGATCGACAACAGGAACCCCTTCGTGATTGCCACCTGGCACCTTTGCATCGCCTTGGGATACACCAACAGCAGCCTCAACCCGGTCCTCTACGCCTTTCTGGATGAGAATTTCAAGCGGTGTTTCAGGGATTTCTGCCTCCCCTGTCGAACCCACGTGGAGCAGCACAGTCAGACCCGAGGACGCAACACTGCCAGGGAGCCGGTGTCCGTGTGCGCTCCGTCCAACACTGGGAAGAAACCGGCATGACTAGGCATGGAGTGGGTCCCTCACAGCTCTCGCTCCAGGAGGATCCAGCAAGATCTGCAATCAGAAGTCACCCAGATCTCCACAACAGAGTTTTGAAAAGATCTTAAAGAGGAAGAAGTGTCAAAGAACTGAGTCGTGACGCTTAGTCTCCCCAATTTGGAAATTCAGCTAAAGAGAAAGAAAAAAACGATTCGCTCTGATGTTACTGTTCCATTAAAAGAGAATATCCAAATGTAAAAAGGGAAGATTTTGAAACAGAACATCCCCAGCTCACGATTTGTTTGCCCAATGGACCGGAGAAATGACTTTTGATGATGGAAATATGATAGCTGGTTTCCATCTCGGCGAGCAGAGAATGCATTTGTTAAATTGCATTGTTATAAACCAGACGGACTGTCAGGGTAAATAGAGCGCAACAAAAGAAATGTGTGTGAAAACTGGGCTGTTCAGTTCAAACGTCATCATTTCTCCCGAAGGAACACTTACCTTCATGTTCACCAAACAAAAAACAGGTTGGTGATAAAGGAGTTTTGACGTTTTTCCATTTGTTTCTTCGACATAAACCCGAAGCAAATGAGCCTTACAGAGTAACACGGCTCCACTGACACCCACCGACAGCTGGATGATGAATTGCAGCACAGTTCGTGCACAACAATGCCGACCAATCTGTACATGGTAGAAGTAGGGGAGTCTTATTTGGTATTCTGATTCTTTCTTTTTATTTATTTATGTTAAGCAACATATGTGTGTTTCCCGTTAGACTATGCCACCATCAGCTGTGTTTAAAGATACATGCGGGCCACAATGTTCCATGGACTTGAAATGGATCAATGTCAATGTTAATGTTACACCACAATGCTTTTGACAAGAACATATCAAAGAAAAAGGAAAGACAACGATCCAATGCTTGGAAATGGCTTTCTGCTCTGCTTACAGATGGAAGACAGACATGGAAAGAGACTATAAATATTCACAACTCTGTGCCGTGTTACATTCCTGAATCTTTTCTTACAACGCCAGTGATCGTTAAAGTCTACTGTATATACTCGCTTTGCTTTTACCAATTGCTACAGGATATCTCTCCCCCGTCGTTATTTTTGCTAAGGGCGCAATGACAGAACTGTACATAGTTAGTTTTCCAACAACCTATAAAATGACAGGAAATTGTGGGTTCCTTGGGGTCAAATGGGAAAAATCCACAACGGCCAAATCAAGTGAAGCTTTGATTTCTTCTGTGTTTTCTGCTCACCCCTACTTGACTTTCACGAGCGTTGTCAAGCCTGCCGACAGCGTCTCAGTGGATCATTAAAAGAATAGAGATGCTGCCTCTGAAAAACCTTGTTTGCAGTATTTCCTTCACCTCCTTGATTCACTGTTTGAAATGTGAAGTCGATGGATACTTCCAAACACATACGGAGAGCCTCTTCATCACAGTGTACACGAAGAGGCCTAATCTCAAAGCTTCAAGGAGATTATTGATCGTGTTTTAAATTAGCATAAGACTATGTGTCGCATGGAATATATGTGGCGCGTTAAGGACTTGTTGAAGGGTCATTTCTTCTCTGTGATTTATGTACTCCGATAGATCCTGACACCAATCATACTGCAGGCATCGATCAATGGATGCCGTTGATGATGATGATTTCAGCTTTGCTTATACCAGATGATGTGTGTCAGATGTAATAATGAAGAGATCATTCAAATGTTCTCTCATGTGGATATATTTCGAAAGCTGAATCTGTAATGACGAGCAAACACGTAAAAAAAACAGAATTATGATTAATGTGGAAGAGATAAAACACCAAATTGAACATGAATAGAAGTTCAGTCAGACAACTCACGTGTTTCCTAATATGTTAATTATAAGCAGCATATAGTTTTGAGTTTGGCCTCTAGGCTCGGGCCTCATCACTCAGATTTACAAAGAACATTGAGTGATGATTAAATAACTATCCCCCGAGCCTATGGGTGGAAGCTGGGGTGGAGCTGGGGTGGAAGCTGGGGTGGAGCTGGGGTGGAAGCTGGGGTGGAGCTGGGGTGGAAGCTGGGGTGGTGGTGGGGTGGAAGCTGGGGTGGAAGCTGAGGTGGAAGCTGAGGTGGTGGTGGGGTGGAAGCTGAGGTGGAAGCTGAGGTGGTGGTGGGGTGGAAGCTGGGGTGGAAGCTGAGGTGGAGCTGGGGTGGTGCTGGGGTGGAAGCTGGGGTGGTGGTGGGGTGGAAGCTGAGGTGGAAGCTGAGGTGGTGGTGGGGTGGAAGCTGGGGTGGAAGCTGAGGTGGAAGCTGGGGTGGAAGCTGAGGTGGAAGCTGAGGTGGTGGTGGGGTGGAAGCTGAGGTGGAAGCTGAGGTGGTGGTGGGGTGGAAGCTGGGGTGGAAGCTGAGGTGGAAGCTGGGGTGGAAGCTGGGGTGGAAGCTGAGGTGGTGGTGGGGTGGAAGCTGAGGTGGTGGTGGGGTGGAAGCTGAGGTGGAAGCTGAGGTGGAAGCTGGGGTGGAAGCTGGGGTGGAAGCTGGGGGTGGAAGCTGAGGTGGAAGCTGGGGTGGAAGCTGGGGTGGAAGCTGGGGTGGAAGCTGGGGGTGGAAGCTGAGGTGGAAGCTGGGGTGGAAGCTGGGGTGGAAGCTGAGGTGGTGGTGGGGTGGAAGCTGGGGTGGTGGTGGGGCAGGCAAGTAGCAGCAACATGAACATGAACGCAACAGTAGCAAGTGAACACAGCAGTGGCAGCATAGCGAGGCAGAGGCAGGAAGACCTGGCAGCTTAAATAGAGCGGCATGTTTAGGAGAATGTGTTTGGTTGGTTGTAAGAGGGACGAGGCGCGTCACGTGTTAATGTATCATTGGTGCTCGAGTTGACTGCCTGAACTAGCTCGCAGGCTTCGCCCCATACGATGAGGGGGGGAAAAAGCCCACTTATATATAAATGAAATGGACTAACGGATCGAAGGGGAAAAAAGTAAATAATTGTGAATGTGTAGATAATATCAAGCTTTTTGGCTTCAGTCCCAGTTCAAATGTGATTCTCTACAGTATGCTTTCTTTACACTTTTTCAATCTTCAGAAAATGCTTTGAAATGGCTTTCTGTTCCATTGCTACCAAATTCAGCAATTTATCTGTGAGTTGATCCGCAGACACGGAGAGAAGTATATTCTGTGGGAAGTAGAAGATTGCATTTTTTGTGTAGGGTGATATTTTCCTGCTTATTTTCTTACAATTACAGTGCTGGGTGACTTCAAGTGAAATGTATAGTATTGCTTTGCTTTGTACCAATGCTGCAGTATATCTCTCAGCTTACAATGTTTTGCAAATTCAAGGGCACAAGGACACAAGAAATGTAAATAATTACAATAAAGAATAATGACGGTGTACAGTATGTAATCAAATAAACACAAGCAAATTACTTTGAGTACATTTATGGAAGAAAAGAGATGTGCATTCAGGGTATGATCACATTTAGAAGGGTGAGTCCTTTTTTTCTTTTATCATCCCATGAGAATTGCCAATTTACTAAATGTTTCCTGGTGTCCTGTTTTCATCTCAATGTAATGTATGTGCAGAATTGTCCTCGTTAAATATACCTTGTTATTCTCTGAGATTACAATTCTAAGTCACAGTTGAATTAAACATGTTTTTAATTGTATTTTTCTCTCTGTAGTTGTGTCGAAAAGAAACAATCAGTAATATTTCACCACCTCGTAGCATTGAAACACATTAAGGTAGCAGAGGCATCGAGGCGTTACTAACCAATACATTCAGCATTCATGGAAACTGAGAATACTTAACAAAGACCCCCGAGCAGCACTTGCCTTTTTACATCTGCTTACGTCAGGGGTGTCCAAACTTTTTTCACTGAGGGCCACATACAGAAAAATATACGAAGGGCTGGGCCGTTCACTAGAGGTGAGGCCTTTTGATTCATAAGCTCTCCATAGGGTTTCATTTATTGTGTTACAGAAAGTGTTGGCAGCTCATTCCTTAAAACAGAAACCTCAGATTGCTTATAATAAGTGGAAATATGAAGGGTATATATCAAGCTTGTTATGCAAATAAGTTATTGGGCTTTTTTTGTATCAACTAAGACTTGTTGGAAAATGTTTTCAACTTGAATTAAGTGAATGTATTTGAAAATGTGGTTTATTAACATATGATACCATGTAATATATTTCTAGATATATTTAAGAAGTACAATATAAGACAAGCACAAGTTTCACGTGTGGGCCATATTCAATTATACTTTTAGAATTCGCTGCGGGCCAATTAGAAATGGACCACGGGCCGCATTTGGCCCCCGGGCCGTAGTTTGGACACCCCTGGTTTATGGTAAAAACGAAAGGACAAACAGTAACAAGCTTAGCCAATTTACTAAATCATCCCATGACACCCCAAACACATGTTCTTGGTTAGATTGGTCCCCATGCGGAGGAACCCGTTTTGAATCCGACCAGGGACACTTGCTGTGTGTCATCACCTCTGTCTGCCCCTTTCAACACTGTCAGTTCACTAAAGGCACTGGTAGACCAAAACAAATCTAAAAATCCCTAAAAGTAATTAAACTCATATAGAATAGAATTGGGAGGGATGAAACCCTCTTTAATGGTCACACATGCAGAGCACACAATGACATCCTAGTACCAGGAGTCTAGTATAGGAGCAGTGGGCAGCTATTGTACAGTGCCCCCTCTCAAAATTGCCTTTTGTTCCCTCAGCAAAATCGCCTAAGACAATTGACCAATCAAAATCTAAGCTGTTCAATAAACATACTTATTTTAACCCGAAACACAGAGGCGCGGGAAGGTATTTTGAGTGGGGGTGCTGAGGTGCTGGACTCCAGTGAACACTATAGAGCACGCACAAAAAAACTCCCTACACGCAAACACACAGTAAACCCGCGACTGTTACAATGAAGGCTCGATAATCAGCTCACGGCATATAGGCAGGGGTAAAGTGCTATTTTTTACGAGTGGGGAGCGGACCTCACCTCCTCTAGGGGGTCCGGGGGGATGCTCCCCCGGGAAGATTTGTTTTAAATATTGAAGTTAAAAGCATCAATCTGGTGCACTTTGAGAGCAACATTAAGAGATCTATGGATACATCTCTCAACACCCAGATGAAACACAACTGTAAGCAGATGTTCTTTTTCTTTATGGATATTTTACAAATCACTCCCCTTTCAAACTGTATTAATGTTTTACTGCCATATAGTATTTCATAACTGATTTTCCTTTATTCTCTTATTTTTTTTATAACTATAATGATCATATGAAGGTGTGCCGCGGAAATAATCTTTTGAATAATTTTTGACCAAACCGTTTGAACCCACTGAGATCACTAAGACTAAAGTTAACTATCTAAACACTCAGAGAGTCCTTTAGCTCACCTGAGTCTCTCAGTCTGACAGGAGAGCTCTCCTCCAGCTTGTTGTGGAACAAACAGCTCCGTATGTCCGTTAGTGCAGCTAGCTAACCAGATGCTAACAACACGGTCCCTGCTGCTGGCACCGGTCCCTCTCTCTCTCCCCCTCTCTCACACACACTAAATGCGCTATTTCCGCACACACACAGAGCCGCGAGCTTGAATGACACAAGCACTTTTATTTCCATGCAACTCTCTGATTGGTCTGGTGTCTTGCCTCTGTTGCATTCACTGAACACGGGAAATTACAGTCCTGCCGTCCTTTCTAGTGTCTTGATGAGGTTCACGTAAAGCACGGTTAATGTATTATATTATTGAGGTAGAATTGTCCGGGCCTACAGAAAAAACATTCGGGGCAGGCCAAAATATTATTTTACCAACAATGTGGAATTTATTGGCTACATATTATTACACAGATTATGCACAGCGGGAGCAGCAATAACCGTCAAAATAATAATTCAGACAGGGGAGCTCCGCACCCCCTGCCTGCCGCTAGGGGGTGCTGCAGCGCCCTCAGCACCCCCCTTCCCGCGCCATGAAACATGCCCTTATTTCTAAACTTAACCAAGTACGTTGTTGCCTTAACATTACCAAGTATTTCCTTTACACAACTCTAGAAAAGTCAGGTATTTAATACTGCCACAGGGCGCTAGTTTAACATTGTTAATAATATAAACATATCATGTTGTTTTTGGGAGTCATTGGAATACCTCCTATTGTAATGTTTAAGTATGAGGATGTTCCAAAATGCCAAGGTAGACGTCAACAAATAAGAAAAAGACAACAGAGATGCTTCGGCCGAATGTGACTGAATGTGCTAGCTTGTGAGAGGTTAGCTTACTAGTTGGCACATTTAACCCAAAATGTCACCGAGGCACTAAAACCAAACAAATGAATTTCACTGTTGCCAGGGCACTCCTACTAGAGATATTTTACGGCTTTTAATGTGAATTTATACCTAAAAGTGTCTTGTAAAAAACTAAAATAAAACACTTAAATGGAGATTTCAGACGACCAAAGTTTCAATATTTACTGTAAATGTAGTGTAAATTTGTACATTTTTGTCTGACATCAACCATCAATTTGATTTGTAGCAGTATTTTAATAACTGGCAGGTTTCTAGGTTTCCGTTATTTGTCGTAGCTTATTTACTATGTAACAAAACTTATTTAAGGAAAATTGGTTGTCTCGTGTACTAGCAACGAGGGGGGGGGGGGGGGGGGTTGAAGAGCTTGACGCTCCTGAACAGTCAACAGGAGGGCGGGGGAGCCTCGCTGTGGGGAAGCAGTGTGTGGACCTCTTTCACCTGTCAGCGCAACTAACATGATGCGGTTTAAATACATTTAAATAATTGGTTTAAACGGCATAATAATAATGACGACCGTCCATTCTGTGATTCTCCAGAATCCGCCACTGTGTAGCATATTACTTTCGATGAGAGATGAGCAGATCGACACTGGGCTTTCAACTAAAGACACAGTCACGCAAAAACTGCGGCATTTGTACAGCTCCTTATGCCTACTGCAATTTGTGAAGTGCGGGCGCGCTCCGGCAGCAATACACCCCTGATCGTTTCACCACGGAGGAAAGCAACAGCAAGTCAACTGGAGTTAAAGAGAGCGGGGCTGCGCTGCGTTCATGGTTTCCTTCTGCAGGTAACGGGGAGACGCGCTCTGGCAGCCGTCTCGTTTAGGATCCAAAAAGAAAATTTAAATATTTTTGCACACTTATTCCACTTATTCCTAGTGTGCCACTGGTTACGGTACCGCCTGTCAGGGGTTGCCGACCCCTGCTATATGACATAAGTCAACTTAACACTGTAAAAGAAATACTGACGTGCCTGTGTAAACAGGGCCGTGGGAAGTAGGGGTGCTGAGGGTGCTGCAGCACCCCCTGGTGGAGGACAGGGGATCTGCACTTCCACAAATTAAATAAAAATATAATACCAAAAAATAAATGGAATTTTCACCCTTGATGTAACAACATTCATAATTAAGTAAAGATAACACCCTTTCCACCCTGGTTAAATTTTCCATTTGCCCTGTACGATGGGCGCTGTAAGTGATGAAAGTGGGGGATGTTGGCTTATCAGGCGCCCTTAGCTCACAGCCAGCGTGAGAGATATAGATAGATAGAGAGAGGGGGTGCACCGGTACCGGCAGGGATTGTTGTTAGCTTCTGCTGCGCTAACGGATATAAGAAGCTGTTTCTACAATAATGTGGAGGGAGAGTTCTGTCTTGTCAGACTGAGAGGCACAGTGAGGTAAAGGACTCTGAGTGTTTGGATAGTTCACTTTAGTCTAAGTTGTCTCAGTGGGTCTCAAACGTTTTGATCACAATTGATGTAAACAAATATTTCCAAGGCAAACCTTTATAATTATTAAGATAAATAAAAACAGTATTGCGTGTTGTATACTATATATACAGTAACCAAACATATTGTTTAAAACTGAAGAAATTTAAAAATATGCATCAATAAATGCTAACCTTGTAAAAGAAGATATAAATGAACCACAAAAATAAAATAAATTAGCCTACATTTATTTGTTATTGGCTATGGTAGGTTATTGGTTATGTTCACATACTTATTTAATTATTAAAATTCAAACCGATCTTTTTCACATGGGTGTTTTAGAGTTGTACCCCCTAGATCAGTCTCTAGTAATTGGGTGCTCAAAGTGCATCAGATTGAAGCATTTTACTTTAAAATGTTAAAATAAATGTTCCCGGGGGGGCACCCCCGGACCCCCCTAGAGGATGTGAAGTCAACCCCCAAATTAAAACATGTTCATGCAATACTAAATACATTTGAAGACTTTTTATATAAGCTGTCCACCATGTCAATACGTTTCTCTTTTTGTAGTGTATTGGTCTTTTGTAGAGGTTTTTCATTGCCAGCTAAAATCTTGCCGGGCAGCAAATTGGTCAGAACCAGCCCTGGTGTCATCCCCACTGCACCCCCCATTTGAAACATGTTCCCACGGCTATGTGTGTAAATATAAATAACTGAACATGTGTGCAAGATGCCAATTGCAGTACAGTCTTTACAGTATTTTCACTCTAAAATGTTTTCTTTTGCAGTTTTCAAATGTTCTGGTGGATCTGTTGAATATTGCCAATGCATCAGCTGTGTTTAAGACAAACTCAAAATGATCAAAATAAAATGAAGCTGCGAGAAAAAGGTTTGAGTAGTCTCTGATTTAGTTTACTGGAAACGAGGGAAATTGGATTGCATAATATTTATAATTATCGGGAACTTAATGGAATAATCCATCTTGCATGACCATGATTCAATTTGAATTGCGGAGAGTGCTTCAAAAAATCATCCTTCGTGACACCGGACTGCAAAGTGCATTTCCCTACCGGCTCTCAGATAAACAAACGAGAGATGAGTCTGCAGCGAGTCTCAGAGTGTGATATCCACCACTATCAGAAAATTAAACACCCAACTGTATTGTGAATAGACCTGCATCTCGCAGTCTCCATGGAAACCTGCAGCAGCAC
The DNA here is from genome assembly GCF_949606895.1 of Notothenia rossii. NCBI lineage: Eukaryota > Metazoa > Chordata > Actinopteri > Perciformes > Nototheniidae > Notothenia > Notothenia rossii. Next base: position 6,803,821 of record NC_136908.1, on the reverse strand, counting down.
AGTGAAAGAGACGGCAAGTTTCAATTTAATTACACAGCGTTCCTTCAATGGCGGCCACTTATCAATTATCCTAATTGCTCTCTGCACAACAACAAGAGAATCCTCCCTGCAGATTAACCAAGAACTTGGAGAACCATGGGGCAAAGGCTTGTCTGTGATGTGATTAAATAAAAAGCAGTTTAGTAAATGCAACTGTCCTGCTGCTGATGCAAAGCCGAATGAAAAATCATGCCTTTTGGAAATGATGTATAATGTATAACAGCAATATGAGAAAATACATATCTAGAGAAATCCACCCGTGCATTCATGCCATCATTAAAGTTTTCTAGTTAAGGTCTGCAGCATTACTAGTCAGTGATGAGCATATATTCTCACAGTATCTATTCCATTTCCAGATAGTCAACACCTCCCTCAGCTCGGGACAATTCCCAAAAGCACTAAAAACAGCAGCAATCCAGCCTCTCTAAAAATGTAAACAACCTAGACAACTCAATCATGCAAGGTATAGGCCAGTGTCTTGCCCAGGGACACAACGACGTGCAGACTGCAGTGGGGTTTGAATCCACTGCGCCACACGCCACCTTACCTTAGATTTGATTTGATAAATTTTAAAGAAAACAATCCATCAAACTGTTTGAGTTGAATACTAAAGCAAGTGGAGAGAAAGCACACAGGGTTATAATGTTTTCCGTAAGATATATTTGGAAAACAAAGCAATATACACTATTTCAGTCAGACAACTGTTTTGTGATGTGTATTAGAAGCATTTCGTGTATTTTCCATTAAATCCTAATTTTTGCTACAAATGTGTATTTTTTTTGTTTGCAAATATCTTTTTTTTCTCTTGGATAAATTGGGCTTTTCTCCAAGCAGTCTCTACCAAAGAACAAAACACACAAGTCTTGTAAAATTACATTTCAAAAAATAACAAAATCACTCTGAGACAGCAAACAGACACGCTTCTTTAAAAACTAATTTGGCAAACCAAAACAAAGCAGCAAGTATAATTTCCATGATTTCCAAATGAGACATTAAATGTGTTTTCCCTTGATTATTGAAATATTTTAACTTACCCTTGGGTTAATTATGCTACCCTCCAGGCAAAGTCTGTCTTTGGCTCTGTTCCAGTCGATTTTGAATGTGAAATAACAAATTCACCAAATAATTATTCGGTATCGAGTGTTTTTTGGCTGCAAGGACCTTGATACTTGTAAAACAGCACACCGATGTGATTTGATGTTTTCTTTAAATAAATATTCTCTTGGGTTATCTGGGCTGATCTCCAGGCAGGCCGCACTAAACAACAAAACACACAAGGCTCGTTCAACTCAATGCAGCATTTGAAATAACCAATTCTCCAAATAATAATTGGGTATTGAGTGTTTTTCACCTGTAAGGACCTCGAGCTGAGGCATATTTTTGTAAAACATCACACAGACGTTATTTTTAATGAAAGCAGGCTGATGGGAAATAGGAGGGTCTTTGAGCCTAAATGCCTTTCAGAGACGTTCATTAGCAACAGTACAAACTTCTGACCTTTAAAGAGAAAAAAGTAACTGGTGAACAAGCGATCGATAACGTTCAGTATGGATGAGATTAATCTATTCACTGAAGAGATTGTAAAGAATGGTGTTGAACGAGCAGAATGAGGAAAAAAGTAATGGTGTTAGTGAACTAGAAGTAGAGGTGATGAATAATGTATGTACAATGTGGAGAATAGGAAGGATCACACACAAAGAGTTCTCTATGCTACTTTACTATATGTAACAGCTACAGCCTGGAAATAGACTACGAAACATTTCAGTGTAGGTGGTGTTACTATTCATATCGGTTTATTTAGTAAAAACTAACATTTTTATATTAGTCTGTTCACTTCTGACTACATTTTAAATACAAATATTGTCATTTAAAAATGTTATTTTCAGAAAATTGACAATATGTATTCCTCATCTCATCCTAGGTTAAATCATTTAAATATACAGTATATACAGTGGGGCAAAAAAGTATTTAGTCAGCCACTAAGTTCTCCCACTTAAAACATGAGAGAGGCCTGTAATTGTCATCCTAGGTATACCTCAACTATGAGAGACAAAATGAGAAAAAAAAATCCAGAAAATCACATTGTCTGATTTTTAAAGAATGTATTTGCAAATTATGGTGGAAAATAAGTATTTGGTCAATAACAAAAGTTCATCTCAATACTTTGTTATATACCCTTTGTTGGCAATGACAGAGTTCAAATTTTTTCTGTAAGTCTTCACAAGGTTTTCACACACTGTGGTATTGTGGCCCATTCCTCCATGCAGATCTCCTCTAGAGCAGTGATGTTTTTGGGCTGTCGCTGGGCAACACAGACTTTCAACTCCCTCCAAAGATTTTCTATGGAGTTGAGATCTGGAGACTGGCTAGGCCACTCCAGGACCTTGAAATGCTTCTTACGAAGCCACTCCTTCGTTGCCCGGGTGGTGTGTTTGGGATCATTGTCATGCTGAAAGACCCAGCCACGTTTCATCTTCAATGCCCTTGCTGATGGAAGGAGGTTGTCACTCAAAATCTCACGATACATGGCCCCATTCATTCTTTCCTTTACACGGATCAGTCGTCCTGGTCCCTTTGCAGAAAAACAGCCCCAAAGCATGATGTTTCCACCCCCATGTTTCACAGTATGGTGTTCTTTGGAGTTTTTACCAAAAAGTTCTATTTTGGTTTCATCTGACCATATGACATTCTCCCAATCCTCTTCTGGATCATCTAAATGCTCTCTAGCAAACTTCAGACGGGCCTGGACATGTACTTGCTTAAGCAGGGGGACACGTCTGGCACTGCAGGATTTGAGTCCCTGGCGGCGTAGTGTGTTACTGATGGTAGCCTTTGTTACTTTGGTCCCAGCTCTCTGCAGGTCATTGACTAGGTCCCCCCGTGTGGTTCTGGGATTTTTGCTCACCGTTCTTGTGATCATTTTGACCCCACGGGGTGAGATCTTGCGTGGAGCCCCAGATCGAGGGAGATTAAGAACTGTCGTGTAGCAGCTTTTGAATTATCATCGGATTTAGGGTTGTTTTAAAGGTCACCCACTATGCAAAATCCACTTCTTCATGTCTCTTCTACATCAACATGTGTCCCCTCTTCTTCATGTCTCTTCTACATCAACATGTGTCCCCTCTTCTTCATGTCTCTTCTACATCAACATGTTTCCCCTCTTCTTCATGTCTCTTCTACATCAACATGTGTCCCCTCTGTGGAAAGAGACTCTGAAAGTTTCAGGAACAAAGATTCTCTCTCTTTTTGTCCTGATCCATTTATATAAAAACCTGTCTGAAAATGAGCTGATCCGATTTTGGCCACTTTATGATGTCATAACGATGTTTTGTCTTGTGTAACCATTAGCCAATCACCAACCAAGGAATCCCGCCCCCCCCCCTTATCACCTGAATCTCCTCCTCGAGCACCATTGTGTTCTTTGTAACCAAATCTCTCTCAGAGGGGCGTGGGGAGGGGCTCCTTATTTTCATCTAAAGTAACTGACAGATAATCAGCACTTTTGAAACAGGGCTGAAACAGAGGGGATTATGGGTAATGCTGCAATGATCTGTTTGGTGTTTGGAGCCAAACACTTCAGAGACATGTTTTTTATATATCTGAGACCTATATTGATGAAAAACAGTCTGATAGGGGACCTTTAAATACATCCATATATATCTGAACATCACCCAAATGTACGAACACATTTCATCACAAATCTTCCTGCATCGATCGAGCTATAACTGATAATTACACTGTTATCTAACTTGTATTCCACGTAACCACTGAGCGCAGAGTTAATTAAACACTTGAAACCTCCTGAGAGCCACAACCACAATCAGTTCTTGTCAACACTGTGTAATTGCAACCAAAGAAATCTATAGTTATTAATCCTGGAACATTTGTTGTGTACACGTCCGGGTTTTGTGGAGTAGGGAGGAATTTGTGCCAGAGGAAAATAAAAGAAGATGGAAACGGTACATGTGCTCCACTGTTTCTTCTGTTTTGATTATAAAGTGATTATAGCCTAGGGGTATGAAGTGTACTGATAACATGTGTCTCAATAACTATGAATAAAGCAGAAAGAAAATAAGGAAATACAGATTATAGGTAGGAAAGGTTTTTAACTTAATATAAGGGTTGATAGAAACGCGTCAGGAATGCTCCTCAAGCCTTTAGCATAGCTTTGGCTATTTGGTGGCTCTGTATGAGATGACTGCAGTATATTTGAATCATGGGTTGAATACTTTTATTTTCAATAGCCTAGATTAAGTGCACTATTGTGTCAAACTGATTTATGAACAGACGTATTTCGGGTTAGAATACACATGTAGAAAGCTACCAGTTGCATACTGTAAGTGTGGCAGTAATGCTTAGACATCAATGCTAGTGCTCTTAGCTATTTTGATGCACAGCTCAACAGCTTAGTGAGGATTTGAGATGTTAGCCTTTTTTCTGTGATGACTCTTAAATGCTAGCTGCCTTGCTTTCACACAGTCATCAAAACTACGACAACACCTGCCCTAAAGTGAGTTGTGCTACTTAATATCGTAACTGCTAACTGTAGCTAACACGCTGACAGAGGACAAGTGTTTTTCTACCTGTTGCCTAAAACAAAAGAAGTATCACAACACTGACAATTTAGGGGTGTTTTAAGGAGTGTGTGACGCTGACAATTGAGCGGCCCGAACAAGCAAGGAGGAAGAGGCAGAAGTGCATAAGCTATATAGCTTGTAAAGCAGTGAATATATGGTTTTGCCACAAGATATATGCTAAGAAGCTATTTGCTAAGATGCTGATTTTACATTACATGTTACTTATTAGACTCTTTTACTTACATACTCAATACTGTGGGCAATACCCACAGGAGCAAATTCGGGTGAAGTGTCTTGCCCAGGGACACAACGACATGCTGACTGCAGTGGGGTTTGAACCTGTGACCCCCTGATCCAAACACCTACGCACAAACCACTGCACCACACGCCTCCTAACTTGTATCTGAGATTTAAGGTGTTGTTGTGTAAGGTTCGTCTAAGAGCATATTTCTACATGCCATTCAAACATATTGGACACACCCTTGGTTATAGGTAATTTGTTTAGAAAAAATCAAGTATAACATGCAGTTATTTCAGTTTAAATTCTGCTCAATTGATGCAAATTTTCGAGAGTCAAATATCTTCAAAGTTATTAACTCACAGTGTTAGGCCAAAAGGGAGCAAAAACAATCCAGATTGTGGATTATGCACATATAATAATAATATATAAGAATATATCTGACCAAACAGACTGAATGTATGTCAATCTAAACTGGATTCACATCCCATGCAGGCTGAGGCAAATTGCCGCCAAGTGCTGCAACGAACCGTATCTAAACTTCAGATTTACTGCTCGAGTCTTCATCATGGCCAGAAATGCCTGGACTACCGAGCGCTTTGATCCCCGGAGCTAGCATCTATGAGGGATTGAATTTTTTTAAAAAAGGGCCTGATCGTTTACAGCAGACTGCCGGTGGACATGACGAAGGGGCTTACCCTGCTTACCCATTCCGCCGCCGCCTTATCAGCCTCACACAGGGTGATTCTGCGGAGTGTGTGTGGCTGCTGATGCTGATAGAGGCGGCTCACACACACTCTTCATGAGAGGCTGTGAGGACGCTGAGACAAAGAGAAGCTCAGCAGAGGAACGCCCGCCAGTTTGAACCATCTATTGCCTGTCCGTCTCTGCATTGTGAGTGCAAACCTCAACACTTCATCCCAAAGTCCCTCCTCTCTCCTCCATAGCTTCTCTTGGACTTAAAATCTCACTAAACATTTATATATTCAGTTTAATATTTAATAGTTCATCTGTCACATACCTATGTATATATAATACCTTGCTTTATATCTTGTTATTGTTCAGTTCTAAATTCAACATTTATATTTTCTACTTTCTTGTCTTTAAATGTGTATTGTACGATGCCATGTCTTTTTATGCTGCTGCAACACAAACATTTCCCAAATTGGGATCAATAAAAGACTATCTTATCTTGTCTTATCTTGTCTCTTGACTCTGAAATCAGACAAGACACACCAGTAGTGGTGCAGGAATTAGTCCTAAAACAGAGAAAAAAACCATATAGACTTATTTGACCACCTCTCGTTTCCTCGTCTCAAATGTTTAAAAACATTTTAATGTCTTTTTGGTTGTTAGCCTAAAATAATGTCTTAACAGAAGCTAAAGAGATGTTATTGTTTTGTTCTACAACATCAAATAGGTCAACCCCAATAACCCACACTAATTTATTTTGGACTAAAGCCCATCTGACTGCACATTATCCATGCTTCAGTCGCCCTTTGCTACAGAAATATCATTATCCCTGGAAAGAAAAACATGGTTACATGGAGAGTTGTTTTGCAAAATGTCATCATCACATCTTAAAGGAGCTCTATTTGTCCTTTACTGTTCTATAGGTTTCTGTGCGTGTAAATGGTCTGACTAACATCCCTGTGTTCCCTCCAGGGTGCTTTTCACCAAATAACAAAATCAGATTAGCTTTAAAACTTGCCTACGATGGACACAAATGCCAACAAACTGCCCCGCCCCAAGTTCATACACATATTTCATCTATACGAGTCATTAAAGCTGTCTCTCACACAGACGCTATAAAAAAAAGCATGAAAAAATGTGCAGCGGTCAGCGTTACACGTCAGAGAGCAAAAAAAAAAAAGCATTTAGCTCCGGCAGCTGCTGACAAATTGAAGTTGTAACAAAGCTCACACACACACACACACACACACACACACACACACACACACACACACACACACACACACACACACACACACACACACACACACACACACACACACACACACACACACACACACACACACACCCAAGTCCTCTTTTCATCCTCTCACATGCAGCCTCTCCATTGTCCACAACGCTTCACCTCCCTTCTCAGAGCATTATGCACATGTGATCCCTTTCTCCTCGCCTCATTGTGTAATTGAACTTGCTGTTTCTCCAGAAAGCCTCTTTGACATTTAATTAGTTTCTCTCTGAAGTACATTTTGCATTTGCTTGAAACAGATCACTTGACCAGAAGTACCTAGGAAGCCCATTTACGTATTGCACCAGAATTTTAACTTGGCTAGAGTTTTTATTATTACCCCATTGGTTTTACGTACATGTATATCCTGACCCGTACTTTTACGGCACTGTCACGGGTTAGGTTTTGGTCTCAAGGAGAAAAGAAACCAAAATAATCAAAAAGTATACAAAATATCACCTTATTTTGGCCGAACTACATTGACTGAAATGTTCAATATGACCTGATGACAAAAAAATACAAAAATGTCGACAGTTCTCGACTCAAACAATACAAAAAAAATAAGTTTTTCATTGTTTAAGATAACACTAAAATACAGAGTCATCTTCACAAAAATAAACACAATGGCGTCTACTCTAAAATAATTAAAAGGACATTTGAAACAGGACAAAATATATTTGACAAACTTCTACTAAATAATGTGTGAGCATGAATCAGAGCCAAATCTAATATTTTAATCTGAGTCACTTTTAAATTCAGCCTTTCACAATTAACAAGTGATGACAAGCTGAAGATGATGATGACAGAGAATTCATTCAGTGACACTTTTCTCTTTTGTGTTCCCAAATGAACAGCTAATATGAATCCTGCGCTGCATTGCAGACTTCATAGATGCAAGTTAACTTCAAAGCAGTCTTGCCTGAAAGTTTTTCATTTTCCCTACATCATTTTAGACTTTGGCTAACCTGATTATTCTTTTATATTCCCAAAAAAGACAACTTAATGGGTCCCGTTAAGGACTCACAAAAGGACCAGTTAATTAAATGCGTAGTCTCATTTGCGTTTTGATATTTATCTTTTGCAAATGTTCCTTTTTTAGCTAGTTTCTCCATTGCGATTAATAATGGTGGATCTCACTCCTTTATGTCGCCTGCACATGAGAAAGGAAAATATTCAGAGTCACAGCATCTAAGGAAATAAATGATTTACACTTTCAAACTACATGTGAGGAGAAAAACATCCATTTTATTTAATATGTAACAGAATAATCAATCAAAACACAAAAAAGATACGAGCAGTTCCTCCAAAAGGAGAGCAAAGTTTCTTACAAGGTCTGAAGTAAACATTATAATACATAGTTTGAAACGTTCACTCTTATTTGCCGAATTAGATGTTGTTTCTGAGGAGTCACCGGTTGTTTCCTTAATTGATTTTATTACATGTGTGTTTGCCTCTTATTAACAATTTGTTATAGCATACTTATTTCATTTGTGGTTTGTGCTCTGTTCCTTTCTGTTGGATCAATCTGAATTTCCTGCTGTGGGTCGAACAAAATACATAGAATTCTTACTTTATCTGAAAGAAAAATGCAAGGGTAGTGGGCTCTTCATGGCCATTGAAAAAATGGCCATTCCCCCAAGCTGATACTGTGGGGGAAACTTCGGTAGCAATGGAGGAGTCAGGACTCAAAGGAGACACGAGGAGAGCTGGAGCTTTGATGTCAAACACTGGTGGTTTATTTGGAGCATCGGCCGGAGAATTCACGAGACAAGTCAAGAGCCAGAGGTCTGACTACACGGGAGTTGCCACAATCAATTCTGAAGAAACCTTCCTTTGCATGATTTAGTTTTAACTAGTTTGGAGGGGTGTAATCAACATTCTTCACTAGATAGACTAAACAGCTGGGGACACTGAAGTACGTGCAACCGACGCTTATGGCCTCAAAGATTTCACACCTTGGAGTCAACAAGCCCTGAGAAGGAAGCGTTCCATTCGTCCCCGTAACAATAAACTATGTTTGACCGAAAGGTGCCCGGTCATAAACTGGCAACAACAACATGTCGCTGAAGCAGCCCCGTCCTGAAGGGAGATGACAGAAGAAAAAAAGAACGAGGAAACAGATTTGAGAAACCAAAAGATAATGTTTGAATTACTCTAAATAAAGAGGGCCGATTTACAAAATAAACTTAAGACAAACTAAGAACGACTTTCTTATAAAAGAAAGTCATAAAAGTAAACAATGTAGAGAGACAAAATGGAGCACATCTCCAAACTCCAACAAACAGCACAACTTCAAAGTTCAACATTTCCCTCTGAGGGGTAGTGGAGATTCAGTATTGACAGCATACAATGGAAATACTCCAGTATATTAAAGATCTTTGAGTAAAAAAGAAGGTCAACAGATTGATTGTGCATTTCCTAGTGTGACATTTGAAGGTTTCGTGTGCAGACAGGATTGTCCAGAGACTCTGGATTTACCTGCGTCTTCATTTATTCATGACCCACAACCTACACAATACGGAGAGAATATAATATAGGCATGAAAAAACTAGAAACAGCCTAATTTCCATCCTGGTGTACCTTTTAGTTTCCTCCAAGGTATTCCATCAACCTCTCATTCACCTGTTAGGCTAAAGGTGTAATTACCTTTGCAAAGTGAGATTTCCCTCCAGATGTGGACTTTAAACAGCTGACGGATGCAAATGACAAACAGATCAATGCATCTTCACAAGCCGGGTTAAAACTTACTTACCTCAGCATATTGAAGAGGGCTGATGGGTAATCCCGAGAAGAAATTAAGGAGGTCACATGACCACAGACAGGCGTTAAAATGCAGCAGGTTGGAGGCTGGGAAATGGAAAGTGAGCGAAACCGGACTTTATGTGTGGTTTTCTATATCATTTACTTTAAATGTACACTTGACAGATGGGAAACATGCTTACAGTATAAAGTGTTCTGTCTTGTTCTTTGAAAAATGTGCATAGTTTTAGAGAAGAGAAATCCCAAAAGTCTTCAGCCATGCTCGTATCTCTGTAGGCCTGAGGCTGTACTTGCTAGCTTAATGCTCATGATAGCATGCTATCATGGAGACTTAAAGATAACTAAATACAGTTTGATCCTATAAACATATCCAGCTCTGAATTCAGCGGTTTCATGTAAAAAATATGTGTTTTTTTCTCATGCTTTTTGGCTAACAAAGAGGGCTACAATCAGCGCTACCGCCAGTGGCGTCAATTCAGCCAAAGCTAAGGTATGGCAAGGTTACTAGTCACATGACTTAACTACAGTATCAATCAATATACATGCCCAGCAAATAATCATAACAAAAGTGACAAGTCTGCTATGTAGCTTTTCTGTGTGGTTAGGAAAATTTGAACTTTTTCAAATGCAGCCTCACTCACATCCCGCTAGCGCAAGTAACTATGGACACAAACACTTAACTACGCACGTCAATCAATCAATTCAGTACATTACCACATTACGCACATTACCCCGCATAACACTTGCACCATCGTAGCATTGTGCAACACACAGCTGAATATCTAAACTCGATAATTCCTTTATTATTTTCTGGGCCAGGGATTCAGCTGTCAGGTCCTTCATGTGATAGGTTCCAATGGCTCTTTCCTTTATAATCCCGTCATGTACATAACGGATCAAAATGGCCAGCTGCTCCTTCTTAGACAGGTCTTTCGTTTCATCCACTAACACTGAAAAGTACCGTGCTTCTCCTACTTCATTTATGATTATACTTCTGATATTTTCCCCAATAACTCTCACCATATCATTCTGGGCTTCTGGGGAAGAATAGTGCGCATACCTGCGTTCCTGTTTGCTTTTCACGTTCCTGTCATCTGTTGCAATAACGTCCAAAAGTTCAAGGAAATTTCCTTTATTTTCATCCTCATCTCTCTCGTTGTGGCCACGGAGAGGGAGGGCCTGTCTTCCCAGAAATGACGTGATTTTGAACAAGGATTTGACGTGAGCCCGGTTCTCCTGCACCTCATCTGTCCTGTTTGCGTCAATCCGACTTGCGATGGATTCCTTATGTCCGCTGATCACAGCCTTAAAGTTAGACCACGCTAATGCAGCACAATTGTGTCTACTGCTCCCTTGATGATCCAGGAGATTTTTTTTCATGTTCTTCCAACATGTGTATCCAGTTTCTATGAACACACGCAGTCCATGCCTGTCACCTGTTAAAGTTGAGGCTCCTCCAAAATGACGGCATGCAAAGCAATAAACTGCATCTTCTTGCGCAGAATATTCAACCCAGTCATATTCCTGATACACACTGACATTAAAGCGTCTTCCATTTCTAGTTGGGAAGTGGGTCAAACGAGGACGCCTGAGTCCGTCTGTTTTACATCCACTAATATCCTTCTTCTCTGCTCCAGTTGACCCAGAGGCTGCTACTGCTGCTGCACCCGGGCCTTGACCTTCCTTATCGCTGTCCACGTCTGATCCAGCTCTTTCAATCTGAGAAATTGGTGGGGACTCAGACTCGGATTCAATTCGAGAAGTCGGTGTGGACGAGTTCTCAGCCTCCATGCATGTAGTCTCCGTCTCCCTGTTAGCATCTGCATCCCCGGCGCAGGTGCTGGAGTGGCTAACAGCCTCGTTAACAGCTTGAATCCCACCTTCACTACCTGGTCCTTCTCCCTCTGCTGCTGGGGCAACATTGGAGCCATCACCTTCACCTGCCTTTTTTTTGATAAAAAAAGATTCTAAAGTTCTTTGCTTTCTTTTCATTTTAGTTAATTAGCTTAGCCGAAAAATAAAAAAAACCGCGATAACATGACCCGCTCTGACCTCCGGCGGCTTCTCGTCAGGAGATACCACATTTCAAGATAGGGAGGGGGGATACGTTACGATAAGTATTGGGAAAGATAATATCTAGACTAGAGAAATCGATTGTGTTGTTCTGATTTTCATTTGTATTTAATTTATATGTATTAAATAATAGAATAATCAATACAAATTGACACAGAGTAATTCCATAAATTTATTTTTTTAAAACGAACATTTACATTTTCCCCTGGAGCCAAGGTGTGGCAGCTGCCATACCTTGCCATACCCAATTGACGCCTCTGGCTACCGCTAACGTTTGCCTAGCTTGTTTCTCTGACAGCTTTAGATCTGGACGTCTGCGGACTACATGTTTTGATATGGAGGTAAATACAATCAGGATCTAAGAAGTGCACGCTCAAAACGAGGCATCAAACTGTGTTAATGACTGCTTCTCGTGGAAAACAACGACACGGACGCATGCTAAAAGGAGATGTGATGCATTACATGACATGAATGAAACACAGCTTTAACTTAAATAAAATAACCGACTTCTCTAGGTTTGAAAATTGCTTGGAACATTTATGATAGCAAAAAAGTTATATATTAGACTTCTAAAATCCAATTCTGCAGGGAACAATGATGCAAGCACAAAGAGCACCAGGGGGACTTGACTTTTTTGTAAAGCCTGAGAGTTTATGAGAGCACGGCGGAGATTGATCATCAGACATGATGGCACTCGAGGAGTAATACCAGTCTCTGCTCAAACTAATCATCATTAGGTCTGGATCCTCCTGCCGCTTCAGACGAGGAGGAATCCCCCGTGGAAATAAACACTCCCTTAATGAGTAATCGGGCAGAAAGTAATTTCTCATGATTGCATTTCGCTTGTTTCTTCCTCGCTTTTATTTCTTCATCTTCAGTTCTTTCATAGCGAATAATGTAAGATGTTTGGGGCAGAGCAGCCTGACATTGCATGTAAGCTTTGTATGCTCACTTGACTTTGTAATTCAGGCTGAAGAAGTTATCACTGTTTGTAGGTGTTTTCTTCTTTACCCCTCGCTATGAGGAGACAGTGCTGAGACACCTCCGTCAGCTGCACTGTTTTATACTGTTTGAGTTTATTTTTCTTCCAGGCGTTCTGTCTCTTATCCTCCTATTCTCCAAGGAAATGTATATTGCACTGCCATAACGTTGCGGGAGTAGAATACTAAAATCGAAGCAGGAGAGGCGGAGATATCCTGATGTGAAGGCCCCTTTTTTCAAGTATAGCAACAAAAAAAAGCTGCATCCTACGACTTTCTTTCATTAGACCCTTCACACGTTTATTTACTCTGTTTGTTACACAGGTTTTAGTGCGTGGTCTGCAAAGGCTCAAATCACTGGGATAATAATATATAGTTGTGTATTTTATTTTTATTATTTTATAATTTTATAATTATAATTTTATAATTATTTTATTTTTATTTTATATTATTTTATTTTTATTATTTTATATTTTTATATATTTTTTATTTTATTGTATTTTATTGTATTTTATTTCACATGATTGAAAGCCATCATCAACCACTGGTGAGTTTACATTTGAATTATAATGCTGCAAATTAGAGATCATAAGAACAATGTCAAACCAGCTTCAATTATCGCCACAGGAGTACACCCCCTCTCGTATTAGATTCCCCCCCCCTCTCGTATGACCTCATAGATTTCTCACATCTTCTTATCGTGTCCACAAGGCAGTCAGTTACAGGGCTTGGTTAGATGTGGTTCAGCCACAGCTGAACACATTGCTGTCCCTTCTCATTAAACTCTGCCAAGTCCGATGTTGTGCAGGGTTGCTCCAGCAGGGGGCATATCAGGAGGTGTTGCATGGTTTGTGGTTCAATACCGCAGTCACACACAACGTCCCCGTCATTTAGGTATCCCCAGCGCCGTATAGATAGAAGAGTTACGACAGCGGAAGTCCAAAAACGGTTATCGTCACGTGGTTCATGCAGACGAGAATCGTTCCCCGGAAGTTCATGGCGGGCAATGTGAATGCATTGATAACAGGAGATAGAACTTCGACTTTTGGTAATTATTAGTGAATAAAGGTTTTGATTTGCAATATTTATACAACAAATCGATATGTGTATGTATTTACATCAATATGTTTTAAAAAATAAAATAGAATTTGCTAATATTAAGTGATAATATTAGGATTAGTGTGAACAACTAGTTTACATGTTAGGCTAACAGTGCCTTGGTTAAAGAGCCTGTTGCTGTTTATTTATAGCTTTGAATTCTTTCAAACCAATATTATCTTCTTAAACTTGTATAGTAGTCAGGAGCATCACTTTCTAATGTTTATTGATATATTTAGAGGGAGGGAATCTAAAGGAATGCTTCAAAATTCAGATTAGATTAATTTCTACCATTTTCTTAAATTCATGGTAGTTTCAGTAATCCCATGTTAATTGAGGACACAAGTTATCTAAATGACTAATGTCATCTTTATGACTTTCAGAAAGGACAGGAGACCGACAGGTGACTATCAAAGGACTAGCAGCAGCAGCAGCAGCATGATGATGATGATGTAAAATGTGTTGTTTTAGGAACATCCATTGCAAATACATGGAATTCAATAAACATTGAATAGCATATCATGCAGTTTGTCTGTGCCTTTTCCTCCGTGTTGTCCTGGTTTGCTGTGCTGCCTCCTAGTCGCCACCATGGTTTGCTGTGCTACCTGGTGATGCTCAAATCGCTCTGAGAAAGGAGTACGAATGTACGGCTTCCCCACTGACACAGAGCGGAGGAAAAAATGGCTGGCACAAGTCAGCAGGAGCCATTTCATGACCAACAGCAAAAAAATATGTGAGGTTAGGTTATTGTATACAAACACTGCATTTGCACTTTTTAACAAAAAAAAAACCACACCATTGGGAAAGCTTAATGTTTTGTTTAATACAAAAAAACAGGGAAAGGCTTGAAAAACACTGAGAGTTGAGACTCAGGGTGCAGGGTGAGGGTCTCAGTGCAGGTATTCAAGCTCCATTGAATCCCCCTCTGGTTCTTGTTCTGAAAGAGGGAGTAACAGACAGGAGAAAGGGTTATACACACCTATATAGCACACCTATTGGATGGGAAATTGCCTTGGGGAGATAAGGTGTGGTCTTTGTTCCCAACTGAAGTTATGGAACTTTATTATTTGTGAGTTTAACAAAGTATGACAAATGGCATCAGTAACAGATGTGATATGAATTTCTATAAAGTTGTCTCACTTTCTTGGTCATATTTTATATACAGTATATAATGAGTATAACATGTCCAGTAAGTATAAAGTGTTTCCTAATACTGTGTATTCAACCACTATGGTATAGTGTATGGTACTATGGTATGGTATCCTAGCTTAATCTGTTATCTGTAAACGTTCCCTAAATCTACTAATTTAGGGATAATCCACTCACATCCTTTAATACACATGTTAATTTGAATCAGATGTACTGATAATATCCGCAATATAAATATTTAAGCTTCTTCTTACCTTTAAAAGTCCGTCACGAACGGTCTATTATGCTGCAACTCTACAGCTCTGCTAGCCTTGGCGCTAACTTCCGGGGAACGATTGAGAGGCTCCACGATCAGCCATTGCTGTAAAAAAGTGGTCCATTGGAGTGAACGGAGATGACATAACTCTCAGTCTATACGGCGCTGGGTATCCCCATTTGGCGAGAGTGGCTTTTGCACGTCCAACACCAGATCTTATTATGTTTAGGCATTTCCACACTGCGTTGTTGGTGTCTGCTCCAGGGGGCAGTGCCTCGCTCGCCTTTGATTTCTCACATAATCAGACTCTTCACTTTGAATTTATCTCAACTCCCATTTAGTCAAATATATGAAAATAGATCTAAAAGCATTACAGAGGCAGCTTCATCAATATGTGGTGCTTTGGGGGCTTTTAACCCTCCTGTTGCCTTCGTGTCCCCCCCTTACTTTGGTGTTTGCGGTCAAATTGGCCGGTCCTGTTTAAACTGCTATTACATTAACACAAAAACAATTATTAATCACCAAAGGTCACTTAACACCCTTTCAAACTGTAAATATTGCATCCGACTACTGGTATACATGAAAAACTGCAGTAAATATACAAAGAATATACACTGAACATGTATTGCGTGTGCCAGGTGTGATCCATGTGGGGGGATGGGCACATAAGAGCGGGAAATGTATCAAATTGTTCTGTGTTTGTGTTTGTGTGTGTGAGTTTGTGAGTGTGTGTGTGTGTGTGAGTTTGTGAGTGTGTGTGTGTGTGTGTGTGTGTGTGTGTGTGTGTGTGTGTGTGTGTGTGTGTGTGTGTGTGTGTGTGTGTGTGTGTGTGTGTGTGTGTGTGTGTGTGTGTGTGTGTGTGTGTGTGTGTGTGTGTGTGTGTGTGTGTGTGTGTGTGAGTTTGTGAGTTACCGTTCACGGTGTCAATTTTGACCCATGATTTATCTCAGTCCAAAACACTCAAAAAGATGAATCTTGATTGGGCCAAATTTGACCTCGAGTAGCCCAAAACAATTCTGCTGGGTCTCCCCAGACCCTAACACCAAATGATACACTCTTTTGATTTAGAGACCTTCAGACTTCGCTAAAATGGTCAAAACTTTTGTAGTGTTTATATATCTGTTGTGGAGGATATCATGAAGCCTTGTTCGGATAAAAAAAATGTGAGCGTAGTTATTATATCATTTTAACTTGAAACGGGTCACAGGAGACCAGAACACAACATAAGGGTTACATGTAGGAGTGCAGTCTTGAATCACTGTGCACCAAGGCGTGGACATTTTTACTTGGAAGCTAATTTTCTGAAAGGTAATTGGGTAACTCCAAAGCCTCTTCCTCTTAATGTCTGAGTGCTCTTGAAAAATAGAGATTTTTATTTTCTTACTTGCCATAATTTAACACAAAACAGACACCATGTTAGCTGGGAATTAAAGCAAAGCAGGCATAGACGATGAACAAGGGGGAAAGATGCGTTGAATTACATTTAATGCATCAACAACTGTTATACGGATTTAGTTGTTTATAAGACACAAAACATTTCTTATCCAGAAAAGAGGTTTTGTGTGTTTTGTTTGTTTAATCAGAATACTTGCATACTTTTATATCTATCTATATCTTTTATTTAGAACTTTTCATTTTCCTGGTTCACAAACCAACAGTGGGGAAGAGCAATGGTATTATAAAGGCGTTCTGACCTTTTGAAATACAAGTATATTCTTACACCAGATAAAAAGGCACTTTTCTCTCTGCTAGAAATGGCTTTAAATGAAATTCCACTTCACTTTCACTCCGTGCTCTCAGTGGCTTTAAGATGGTAATGATTTCAGATGAAGTGTACGAGGCTGCTGAATGTTAATGGGTACTTTGTAGATTGGTTCATAGATGGTTCGAATATATTTTAAAGATGTGGGTTACAGGGCAAAGGTAATAAAACAGTTAATGGTTTATAATATGAGATACCAAGTGAAAAGTTGCTGCCCCCTGCACTCTGGATTGGAGGAGGCAATCTTCTCATTTCAGTTTTAATGCTTTTTTACAGACAATTTACAATCTTCAATGGAAGACAGTGTTTCTTATCCTTTTTTATATTAAAGGGGCCATATTCTCTCATTTTCAGGTTGATATTAGTATTTAGTGTCTCTTCTGGGACATGTCCCATGCTTTAGTGTTTAAAAAAATCTCATTTCTTTCGACTCCACTTCGAGCGATAGAATTATTAACAAAGCACTTATAAACTAATAAAGGACTGGCTTATCTAAATCCAGTTGAGTAGCACTTGAAATGTTTTAACTCTATGAAACCTGATGTACTTATATGATTCTGTTTTCTTCAAGTTTGTATCTTGTTGGTCGAACACACTTATTGTAAGTCGCTTTGGATAAAAGTGTCAGCTAAATGAAATGTAATGTAAAAAAAGCTCTTTATTTTCCTGCCTGTGCTGCAGTTACTCAGGGAACTTTGGATATATCTTAGCCTTTGCAGACCATTTACATGCACCAACAACTTTATATATATATATATTTATATAAAAATATATGCATGATGTCACCAGCAAAAGTAAGTGAAACGACAGGTGTTTTTCAAAAAGTAAATAAAGCAATAGGCAGGGGGCGGTGTTGGAACAATTTCATTAACCCTTGTTACGGTTTCAAGTTTGTTTTTTTGAGGTTCCCATACATACATGTTCCTTAATCTCAAACATCTATATTTTGACTTTATTTTGGGCATCTTTGCAGATAAGCACTAATTGCAGGTGTGTCATGCGCTAAATGGACATGTTATTACCTCTTTCATCAATATATCAGACATGGAATCTTAGAGATATTTCCTTTAAGCATTACTCACATGACAATCTAGTCTGTATTCAAAAACACTTTTAATCTTTAGCCATGCAGAGTCAACTTCTCTGATAAATAGCTTTGCAGTGATTTCTGAGCTGAGTGTCCTGATATCTGCAGCTCATTAAGCTGCTCTGACCGACTTTGTTATCAGCGAGGAGCTCAGACTCTCTTTCAGGAACAGCTGTGATATTAGAGACACATACAGGTTTATAAAAATAACAGTAGATTCAAAAAAAGGTCAATTTCCTGAGGCAGACAGACACCGTTCCACAACAGCCAATCATCCGGTTTTTATTTTCCCATTACTTCATCCGTAAAGGTCTCTGTTGGGTTGCATTATGAATATGAGAACACCTCCGCTTTAAAGAAACTGTGTGGTCTGTTTCACCCAACATAAATCTCTATCCAATGATAAGAGCTGGAGAAATGAATCCCTATCTTCTGTAGACTGGGAAACACATGATCATGTCAGAAAGAAACAAAAGCAAAGCTCAGCTCCTTTGGTCCATACTTTTAAACGTTTGAAATTGTTTGTATCTTAGCCATTTTTATCATGTAAAGCACTTTGAAACGTGGTTCTGAAAGTGGCTTTATAAATATAGTTTATTAATAATATAGTTCTACACCATTTCACATTGCACTGTTGCACAATAATAACCTTGCTGCTTCACATATTGTTGCAGCATGTGTTTGCAAATGCAAAAATGAACCTGTTTAAATTGTGATTTCATCTTCCTCTCTCAGGAGAAAAACCCCAAGACGTGGTCACAAGAGAGAAAGTGAATCAACAATATTTATTCATCTGTTCAGCCCTCGTTGAGAGTGGCATGTTTTGTTAGCTCCACTCGGCGTCCTTGTGGATTGAAAACTCAGCTAAGCTTTGCTAATTAGCGCAGATTGCCAGGCGTGCGGTGATGGCTTTCCTCTAATTACTCCTCAGTTAGCATCACGCTTGTTGGCTCAGCTTCTCCCTGCAGATCCCACCGTGATTTAAAGCGTCAACACATACTAACACACACAAGGTTCTCTAACAGAAAGCTAATCAAGAAAATATGAGACTTAAATTGTAGGGTGCGTTATACATTTTAGCCTCGTATTTTTGTCTGATTACCTCCGAAGCAGAAGGGATGAATCGTTTTTCAATATTTTCAATTTGTGTTGTGGGGGACAAAGTGTTCCCCGCCTAATAACAGAGCTGATAGGTTGTCATTGGAGATCCATTTGGTTTGGAAGCAGCACAGCCTCTGTAGAAACATTTCAGGACTACTTCATTTCTGGCTTCCCTGTGCTGTGTTCCCTCTTCCTGACCCCCATTGCTTTTGCCGTTCTCCTATTTTCTTTTATAACATGGTGATTTTATTAAAAGGGCTCTCAGTGCAAAGGGCCTGATGCAGGACGGATTTTCTAGAAAATGGAGGAGATAGGTTTGCAGGTTAGTTTAGCTCATTTGAAACCTCACATGATTTCATATTTTACATTACATTGCATTTAGCTGATGCTTTTATCCAAAGCGACTTCAGGTTTCATAGAGCTAAAACATTTCAATTGCTACTCAACTGGCTTTAGATAAGCCAGTCCTTTATTAGTATATAAGTGCTTTGTTAGTAATTCTATCGCTCGAAGTGGAGTCGAAAGAGATGAGTTTTCAGTCTGCGCCGGAAGATGTGTAAGCTTTCTGCTGTCCTGATTTCAATGGGGAGCTCATTCCACCATTTTGGAGCCAGGATACCAAACCCACGTGTTTTTGCTGATGGGAACTTGGGTCCCCTTCGCAGTGCGGGTGCAGCGAGCCGTTTGGCTGATTCTAGCAGACACTGGAAGCCAGTGAAGTGAGCGGAGGAGTGGCGTGGGAACATTTAGGAAGGTTGAAGACCAGACGAGCCGCTGCATTCTGGATGAGCTGCAGGGGTCGGACGGCACAGGTAGACCAGCCAGGAGGGAGTTGCAGTAGTCGTGAGATGCCTGGACCAGAAGTTGCGTCGCTTTCTGGGTCAGGAGGGGACGTATCTAACGTTTTTAAGGTTTTCGTAAAAATTGGATTTATATCATGTAGGATGCAATACAGTGGGGCAGTGAGGAAGTATTTTTTGTAGGGAAACCCAGAAGTTCATTGCAATGGTTCCTCCGACAAAAATATGATGGGATTTATTCATTGGTTTTTGGAATATTGAAGGAAAAAAGCTCTGTGGTCAACACATGTGTTAGGATACTTACACTGTTTGTTCAGCAGGATATCCTCCACCATTTTAATGATTTTTGAAGTATAAGCACAGATGTATGGATGCACTTAATGCACTGAAAGACCAGAGAACATAGAAGTCCAAAGAAAAACGAGCAATTACCAAAGAGGACATTTAGGGCAAAGAGTGACACTCTGCTGGCGTTGTGTTTATCTTTTTCTGGGTAATGAAGTAATTTGACCTTTTAAAAACAGAAAACTCAGCTATCAGGTTTCCTCCTGTGTTGACTGTTTCCCGCTCGTGGCCCCTGAGATTCATTTAGAAGTCAAACATTGAGTAACCTTAGAAGCCAATCAAACTCATTGCAGTGGTGGTGGAAAGTAAAAGTACATTTACTCAAGAAATGTGCTTAGGTACCATTTTAGGGTACTTGCAGATTGATATTTAAAAATCTATAATTAGTATCTGATCTATAATCCATTAATATACAGTAAATTAAAACAAAGGACAGTTTAAAATTATTAAAATAAGCTCTATTGCAGCTCGATTACAGCAACTGAAGAGACATTTTGGCTGCAGAGTGAGTACTTTTTT
>NC_136908.1:6731219-6782859 GCF_949606895.1 Notothenia rossii | reverse complement strand
GGTGGTGATCTACAAAGCGCTGTGGCAGCTTCCACATGAGCATCACAGCACAAGGAATTCCCCCTCTCACCACCGTGGCGTCAGCCTTTGGTTCAGAAATGTAATTACATCGCCCTGCTTCCCTTTAATATTCCCCTGCCTGAGGGGTTTAGAGACTCCCTAATGATGCAATGATGACCCCCGCCTACACAGAGCCCCCCAGCCTCTTTACAATCCATCTCAGGCTCATTTACTCTGGGCTTCCATAGTGGCAGCATTTTGTAGGATTCATCAGCAGAAGGCGGTCAGGTTAAAGCATTTGGTTTTAGTAATAACCTGGAATTCAATTATTATAACCCTATGTTAATATAACATGAAAGATAATTAATCTCTCTTAGTTCCCAAACCTTGCATTGCATCATGGGTATTTGATAGTGATTGGGTTGGATAACGAATTCCCCCTAAAGGATGTTTGTTATCTAAATGTATCCAGCTGCTACCAGCGCTCGATGCATCGATTAGTCCCCATAAAGACAAATTGAACATATAATTTTCATCGCCCCGATGCAGTCATAAATATTCAATGCTCATAAAAGATGAATTACAGCTCATGATTTCTTCTTTTCCTGCTAGAACATGATAACTCATCAATCAACAGTTGCTATCAGCATTTGGATTTATAGTTCATAATTCATTCATGAAGGGCTCTTTTTATTGCAAGATGACACATGCTTTCTTTGGTTTTTCTTGCAGGGAGTTTTACTAATGCACATTTAAGTGACATTATTCAGCTTGTGTTTGGTGATCTATCAATGCCTTAATAATATTGCATGATAATGTATTAAGTTGTGTCCTTGACTTGCCTTCCTGATCTAAATTATGGATATGAATCATATCCAGTGTCAGAGGAAATGTTACTTATTCATGAATGAATTGCTGTGGTTTTACAACAGAAAGGACCTTTATAGATGTTTGCAGGATATGCAGTACAGCTAAAGAAGGGGGGCAGTATTTGAAGGCATTAAAAGGGAGTATTGATTGATGAGCGAGATACTACTGTTTAAAAATAATCTAATAATTAATATATTTATCCAAGCACCACATAAAATGTGGTGCCCGACTCCACCTGCAGGTGGATCACAGACTTCCTGTCTGACAGGAAGCAGCACGTGAGGCTGGGGAAACACGTCTCTGACCCCCGGACCATCAGCACCGGTTCCCCTCAAGGATGTGTTATTTCCCCTCTGCTCTTCTCCCTGTACACCAACAGCTGCACCTCCAGTCACCAGTCTGTCAAGCTCCTGAAGTTCAGACGACACCACGCTCGGACTCATCTCTGGTGGGGACGAGTCTGCCTACAGGTGGGAGATGGACCATCTGGTGACCTGGTGTGGGGAAAACCACCTGGAGCTCAACGCCCTAAAAACAGTGGAGATGGTTGTGGACTTCAGGAAGAATGCAGCCCCACCCGCCCCCATCACTCTGTGTGACTCCCCAGTAACTGCTGTGGAGTCTCTCCGCTTCCTGGGCACCGTCATCGCCCAGGACCTCAAATGGGAACAGAACATCGGCTCCTTCATCAAAAAAGCCCAGCAGAAGATGTTCTTCCTGAGGCAGCTGAAGAAATTCAACCTGCCAAAGACGATGATGGTGAACTTCTACACCTCCATCATGGAGTCCATCCTCACCTCCTCCATCACCATCTGGTACGCCACAGCCAAGGATAAGGGCAGGCAGCAGCGTGCCATCCGTTCTGCAGAGAAGGTGATTGGCTGCAATCTGCCATCCCTCCACGACCTGCATGCCTCCAGGACCCTGAGGCGGGCAGGGAAGATAATGGCCGACCCCTCCCACCCTGGACACAAACTGTTCACCCCCCTCCCCTCTGGCAGGAGGCTGCGCTCCATCAGGACCAATACCTCTCGCCACCTGAACAGTTTCTTCCCCTCCGCTACCGGCCTCTTAAACAAGGCCCGGCCCCCCCACTGTCACTTTACCTCAGCCACATCATAGACTATGCATTACATTAATGCACACAATGTTCATACTCCTTTCTGCACATATTCATATTTCACATTTCATAGTTTATATTCTAAAATTCGTTTAATACAATTCTGTTTCCATGTCAATTACTGCTTTATTTAATTTGTATTGCTATTTAACTATATTTTATTACGGTGTCAAATATTTTTTGTTTCATATTAGATTTGTTGTTTTTTATATGTTATGTATGCACCATGACATCAAATCAAATTCCCTTCTGTGCGAACCTACCTGGCAATAAACCTGATTCTGATTCTGAAAAACGAATCACTATCCAAGCAGTAAATATATTGGGAGTTTATAAATGATTGTCAAAAATGAACAGGCAACGGGACAGAGAGCTTTTTGAAGCTTCCACCTTTCTATCGATTTCCTCCGCTCAGTTTTAGTTTTACGGACTGACTCTACAAATACCTTTTAAACACAACTAAAAGCGCTTTCTTAAAAGAAAACATGATAAATGTCATTGCATCACAGCACTCGGTTGGAGTTGGGGACGGTGACTAAAGATGTGCAGGTTTTTGGTTTAATCCAAAGCACTGGAGACACTCAAATGTTGGCCTGATGATGGCAGCAGAGGAACGTTTAGGGATCATCAAAGTTATAACTACTTATTCTGAAGGGGACATAAAACTTAAAGGGGACCTATTAAGCAAAATGCACTTGTTCATTTCTCTTCTACATCAACATGTGTCCCCTCTTCTTCACTTCTCTTCTACATCAACATGTGTCCCCTCTTCTTCACGTCTCTTCTACATCAACATGTGTCCCCTCTTCTTCATGTCTCTTCTACATCAACATGTGTCCCCTCTTCTTCACGTCTCTTCTACATCAACATGTGTCCCCTCTTCTTCACGTCTCTTCTACATCAACAAGTGTCCTCTCTGTGTAAAGAGACTCTGAAAGTTTCAGGAACAAAGATTCTCTCTCTTTTTGTCCTGATCCATTTCTATAAAAACCTGTCTGAAAATGAACTGATCAGATTTTGGCCACTTTATGATGTCATAACGATTTTTGGCTTGAGTAACCATTAGCCAATCACCAACCAAGGTAAGATTGGTCACGAAAGTCATTAGGCTTCATCTTCTTGGACCATGAATACTCACTAATGCCATTTTGCTACCGTGGCTGCAACATAATTAAGACGGCTCTGGCTATTCTCCATCCCTTAGTGCAGGGGGGTGTCAAACTCAAATGCACAGTGGGCCAAAATAAAAAAATGGGTACTAGTCGAGGGCCGGACTGGTTCAATGTTTATTGCAAAACGTATTGAAATGAACTTATTGCACATATTAAACCTGGAACTAACAAAGCTTAAATGATTGCCTATAAAAACAACATTAAACATTAAATAATCAGTTGCATTCATTTCTTATGGCTCTATCTGCAGCTTTTCCAGAGTCATTTCTTATGATTACATTTTCCCACAGGCCAACAACAGCTTCAACAAAACCCTTTCCCTCAAAGAGAAAACCAAACATGCCCTGTTGTCGTGAGAGAGAAAGTGCAGAAGGAAACATCCATTAAACTCAGTGTGCTGCTCTGTGATGCTAGTTCAGATACTTGGCATCTCATCTTGGGTGCAAGTTCTTCAATGTTTGGGGTCAGGCTCTGAGCTGAGGAGACCCTCAGGATGGAGTGAAGGTTTGCGTGCAATATACCGGAGGGCCAGATCTAATAGTAATTAGAAATTATCTTGCGGGCCGAAATTAAATCCACCAAGGGCCTGATTTGGCCCCCGGGCCTTGAGTTTGACACATGTGCCTTTAGTGTCTTTGGCTTGTAAACGAGGATTCAGCGATAAAAATTACTGTAACTTAATTGTGTTTACATTACAACAGTCTGGCAGAGTGATAACAGGCGAACCAATTTAGAAGTGTCTGACAACCTGATGATGAGGATCCACATGCTCAGAGTTAATGTGATTATAGGAGTAATTAAAGCCAATCTGTGAAGGAGCTGAGACACCTTATTTTACCTTAGGTTGGAGTTTATCAGGCACACGGAGACATCTTCAATTTAAAGCAGCGACGACACCATCTCCATCTCTTAGATTACATCCATCATTTCAGCAGCAGCTTTTAAAAACGATTCTGTCATGAAGTGCTATATCAGCAGCAGACGAGGGGGAAAATGAAGCAAATGAGGCCCCATGGATTTGCAGTCTATCTTACATTACAAATGATAACTGACAGTAAGATGAACCACGTGATCCAAGATGACAGGATTTATCTCTCTGTTACCGATTCCTATTTTTAGAGTTGAGTTGCTGAAAGCATGTAAAGAGAGACATTGTATTTTTAATCGTTTATTGTTAGTAAAACATGATTACATTTTTTGTAGGTGGAGTTCGGCTAGAAGCTCAATAACTCAACGTTACACAGGCTAGCTAGTTTTCGTACTATGGCTAAAGTAAGCAAGCTAGCTAATTTAACGCCATATTAATCTATTCCGTTTTTAACCGGGCACTGTACTATAGCCTACCACCCAAAGTTACATAAGACCATAACATGAACATTAAACATTTTTTATCAACTACCGAGTCCTCAAAAGATTAAAATAAATTACAACATCCACAACTCAGACGAGGAAGAAAATGGGAAGCTTATGAATTTGTATTTTTTCTTTTAACATTTATTACAAATTAAACCTGACGGTGAGATTCAATATTTGCTCCAGCATGACAGGATGTATCACTCTGTCACTGATTCCTCTCTTTAGAGTTGAGTTGCTGAAAGCATGTAAAGACAGTGGTTTAATATGATTTTTGGCTTAGACTTTGTAGCTTTAATAAACCGCTTTTCTGTTTTTAAAACATGATAACATTTGTTGGGGATAGAGTGGCTTCAGGCAGAATTATTCTCTGAAAACATTAGCTAACACTAGCTAGTAGGATTTTTTTCATTGCATCTTTGGCTAACATAAGCTTGGTAGCTAACGTAACGTCATATTAAATCAAAGTTTACGTGGGCACTGCACTACACGAATGAAAACATACTATGAAACATACTACCAATAGAAATACATTGCTTTTCAAATCGTTCTGTGACACGGAAAAAAAATGCTAAAATGGTGTTGGTGAACACGAATCAATAGATTAAATTAATTTCGTGACTATAACACGAAATGCTGTGAGACTGGGTTGGCACATAGCAGGTGAGGTCTTCTCCTGTTTGACACTTATTGACATGGATGTCATGGAGGTGCCAAAAGTGAGGAGGAACTGTAGGAGGGGCGTCGCCTGGGGTAGGTTTTTACTTTAGCCCCTGACAAATTATCCCTCAATAATATAATACATTAACCTACTTTAACTATAGGACGGACGGTAGGATTGTAATTTCCCGTTTTCAGTTAATGCAACACAGAGGCAAGACGACGCCACCAGACCAATTAGAGAGTTGCATGGAAATCAACGTGTTTTATTGGCTGACAGTTTAAAGAGTGCTCTCCTGCTGATGTTCAGGTGTATATCAGTATGTAGTGTCTCTACTTTAAAGAGTCCTCTCCTGCTGATGTTCAGATGTATATCAGTATGTAGTGTCTCTACTTTAAAGAGCGCTCTCCTGCTGATGTTCAGGTGTATATCAGTATGTAGTGTCTCTACTTTAAAGAGTCCTCTCCTGCTGATGTTCAGGTGTATATCAGTATTTAGTGTCTCTACTGGGACATGTCTCCATGCTTTAATGTTCAAAAAGCTCTTTATTTTTCTCATACTGCAGCACCTCTTTTCACCCTCTGTCTGAAACCAGAGCCCAGTCTGCTCTGATTGGTTAGCTGGCTGGCTATGTTGTGATTGGTTAAACGCTTAGAGATGTTGTTGGAGCACTGGCCAATAGGAGCGAGAGTGTTACATAGTGATGTCAATACGTGTAGGAGAGAAACTCCCTCTACAGACCATTCACATGCACCAAAACCATAACACACTACAGGAAAGGGGAAAAAGCATAATGGGGCGTTCTTTTTCGTGAAGCACGTTATTGGATTTATTCTGAACCCTGAGCATATTATATAACACTGCCCTCATCTGGTCATTTCCAGAGTCCACTAAAATAATGAATAATGAAAGCATTTTGAAATGAAAATCACAGGTTATTTTAATGACTGAGTGGATTGTTCATTTATACAGTGTGCTTTGCAAAGAAAAAAAAACATTTTAACGATCTCTGTATCAAAAAAACAAAAAAACATGTTGTACCATTACTACTTGGAAATAACATTAGAGAAATACTTTACAATTAAAACATGTCAGCATTACTGAGGATGTACAATATAATCACATCTACAGAGGTGATCTATACAATTGCAGCCTACAGGGGGACTTGCATATATAAAGTACCAATAAAACAGCCAGGAAAATAAAAATATGTACATTTTCCCGATCGGATAATTCAATTATATAAACATCAATTTATAGACTTTTTTTTTTTTTTTTTTTCTATACACCCAATTTAAGGAACATAAAGTGCCTTATTAGAAAGAAAAAAAAAACCTAGTGACATGTGCTCCATGAGAATCATTTAAATGACAAAAATACAGTACAAAACGCCCACATATTAATGTTAGAAATCAGCGCTCTGAGGGTCTACTCACACACATGTGGATTCAAAGAGTTTAAATAAGAAACACACTGCTGTCGTTCACATTACATGAGATCCTGTGAGGAGTAAGGCAGGTTTTTGTAGTACCGAACACGCACTTATAGCCAGTTTAAAACACATTCGTTTAGTGGTACCATTAAGGGTGTTAAAGGAGTGACTCGCCCACAAAATAATATCAATTCATTCCCCTCAAAACCTTGAATTCTTGTAGAAAACTGTTCCTTTTCATTCGCTGGGAAATATATCAATGTTGTATCTGTATTTAATAATATGTAGTAAATGTATTTGTAGTGGTTTTAAATTGTCTGTATAATAAATGTATCACTGTTCGAGCTCTTGATTGTTTGCCTTTATCCATTTTTCAACATCATGTATTCTTGTTCATCAAGAATCTTATAGTGAGGCACTAATATCGATTATGGGATATCGAATCGAAGAGTTAAACAAATAGGAGAATTCTTGATAAAGTAAATTAACAGCTTAAATGTACGAAAACATCAAAACAAAAAAAGAAAAGAGACTTGGTTTATACTGCAAAAAATATGAATGAGAGTTTGGATGTTTTGGTATAATTTTAGTGTTGGGAAATCGTACATTTTTCTTTGTCTTGTTGTCTTGTTGTCTTCGTTCACCGTAAAGCATGTGGTTTCTTCAATAACTTAAAGGCGAGTCATTCCTAATCATTTTGTGGGTGAATGATTCCTTTAGGAGCTACAAAGATCTCTATGTGCATAGTCTTCCCTCAGAAGGAAGTAGAAGAAGGCAGGTGAAGGCGTGGGGAGGCGTTTCCCCGGAGGTGATCACCCTCCAGCGGTCAGTCTTTCTGGGGTGTGTTTCGGGAGGGGTGTGTTTTGGGAGGGGTGGGTGTGTGTGTGGGGTGTGTTCCCACTCTTTCATTCAGTGTTGGCACCAGGTACCTCCATCATGGACGCACCTACAAACTAACTCCTCGAGTCCTGAGCTCCACGGAGAACGTCTGAGGAAGGGGAACCGATCTGAGGCTTCTTTCGCTTCAGATCAGCGACAGTAGTGTCTCCAGCTGTTAGCAGGTTAGCATGCAGTCAGTTATTAACGGACCACAGGCTTTTTACTCCTCCGTCTAAGTGCTTTACTGGCTAGCGTTAGCAGCTAAGGCCGATGAAACCTGGAAGACAAAGAGGGGAAAAGGTTATTGTAGCTGCGGACGACTTTCTAATGACCTTCCAAAGAGATCTGAGGATGATCTTCTGGTGTTCAGGTGAGTAATGGATGTATAGGAGGGAGGATTCTGACCGGGTGTAGATCCTGCTTTCTTCGTGAACCTCCATCTCGGAGCTCTTGAATTCGTTGAGCTCTTTACGGATGGCAGCCTGAGGGCAGACGGAGAGAAACGCCAATTCAGCTTTTATTCATTCACAACGAGGCACAGAGGAAGAAAGGCAGCGTGGGGATACAGCTGAAGATGTTTAGAGCACTGCTGACTGTCACTTCATTATTCTTTATTTTGTTATGTTTAATTATTTATATTTTTGTATTATTTTTTGTTTTATTCATTATTTTATCCTAAACTAGGACAAAGAAACACGTTTCTGCTATAATGGCTATAAGATAAAAAAATATATGCTTTATGGTTTTCAATCGGGACATTTTAGTCCTTTTTAGTCCTTACTTTATTAAAGACATATTATAGGGGAAGAGTTTCAATAAGCACAATACGCTTAGGCCATTTGCAAAAACAGCCAAAATGGTAACAAAATGAAACGGTAAAGAATATGTGCTTGAATGTGAACAACAAGTGTGTGTGTGTGTGTGTGTGTGTGTGTGTGTGTGTGTGTGTGTGTGTGTGTGTGTGTGTGTGTGTGTGTGGTCCCACCTTGTCGGCAGGAGTGAGCTTGGTCCACGGTTTATCGGCTCTCCGGTCGTACTCGTGTGCGTGCGTGCTCTCCACGTTCTGATGGAAACGGAGGATCTTCCTCGCCTCGAGCTCGGCCACCGTGGGTCTCTGAGAGAGCTGAGGGCCGAGAAGAAGTGTTCAATTACATCTGTTGTATATATACATCTAAAAACATGAATAAAAGGTTCAGTTCAAAGTGTGTGTATCTGGTCCACGTGTGTGATTCAGGTCTCGTGTTCATCCTGACCTTTCTGGTGAGCCTCCGTTTGATCTCACATCGCTCTAATCGCCGGTCGTCTTCGTTCTTGGCTGCAGGAAGAAACAACACATTCCATGAGAGGAGGAAACACTGCAGGCAGTCAGCTGCTTCACCCGAGACGCCGTAACGGGAAGCTTTAATCACGGCGAGCTGCGGACAAAACGCTGCTTTGTGTGAGCGCCGTACGAAGTGGAGGAAAACGAGATCAACACGTGTCGACAGATCCTGAAGAATCACGATAACACTTCACGTTCTGGAGCAAACTGTGAGAAGTGATGCTTCACGACAGAACATTTTTACTGCAATCACTGTTTTTTAACCAATTAAACTAGGGGTGTCCAAACTTTTTTTAACTGAGGGCCACATACAGAAAGCTATAGAGAGGTGAAGTCCCTCCCTTTCCGGGGGAGCTCCATGGGACCTTATTTCGGTCAAGTCAATGGAGAGAGAAAGATTATCTTTCGATCCCGTTTGAATTGTGAAACGAATTACACATATGTTGTTTTCAATTTAAAAGATCATTTTGCAAGTCAAAAAAATAAAACTGTGAAGTAACACTTTTTTTTTGAAACCGCTCAATGAACTACATCTCCCGTCTCGCACCACACACCAAGACGGCCGTCACGTTGGCACATTTCACTTCTTTCTTTCAGAATGAGGCAAAAAGTATTAAAAGAGGTGAAAATCACTCCAAGTCTGGGCATGTTGAGAGCTGTACACACACACAAGGGGAGTTAGTCGGTTCCTAAGAGCCAGCATGCGGGACCGGGACTCTGGGATTTGTAGTCTTTCTAGTTGCATATTTCTCATAGTCTTATATTTCAACAGTTTTACGACAAACTGACTTTTTTTACATGGAAATTATTTTTTAAGATTGACAAACGTCATATGTGTAATTTGTGGCACAATTCAAACAGGATCGAAAGATAATCTTTCTCTCTCCATTGACTTCAATACATAATTTTTCCTAAATAGCGTCCCATGGGGCGGAAGTAGATGGGCGGGACTTCGCCACTCTATACGAAGCGCTGGGCCACTCACTAGAGGTATTTTGCCTCATAATTTCAGTTATAAGTTCGCAAAATCAATCAAACTTAGATTGCTCGTGATAAGAGGAAATATGAAGGGTATATTTTACGCTTGTTATGGAAATAAGTTATTGGGATATTTTCTTATCAACTAAGATTTGATAGAAATTGTTTTCAACTTGAATTGACTTAATGTATTTGAAAAGTGGTCTCATTAACACATGAATACTAGTGTGTAATATATTTGTACATTTATATTCAAGAAGTACAATCTAAGACAAGCATAAGTTTCATTTGTGGGCCATATTTCATTATAACTTTTGAATTTGCTAAAAAATTGCCCGCGGACCGCATTTGGCCCACGGGCCGTAGTTTGGACACCCCTGAATTAAACATATTTCGATCTATCAAAACTTAACTAATTTCTCTGTTTCTGTTTTCTCCCAGGAGGCATGAGAGAAGATATTCAATCATTTGAATGAACACGGGGCAACAAATGCTTATTTTTCAGGGTGAAATATTCCTTTAACGCTCTCGATGGTAACACCAACGGAGTGTGTAAACGTGTTTTTGTATGTGGTCAATACGGGCAAAATCTTGTAAAACCATATACTCATATTAAGGAAACAGTTTATATCCCTACACAGTATTGTTCTGTAGACTCAATTAAGTCATGTTTAAAATAACTATACTGCACTCTATCTTATTGGATTCATTTCCTCTTGAATTTCCCTCCCAAGAGACACCACTTGAGTTCAAAATGATAAACTAAAGAAATATATACACATGTAACCTTTAGGGTACCTGAGAACAATCATATTAGTGTGACAGGCTTTAAGGTTAATATGAGGCTATTAATACCAGCCTGACATAAGTCCAGGCAATATTAGACAATATAAAAATGGCAAAATGTATTTTATATACATTTGTAAAAGAAAAAAAACTCACTCCATGATATCTAGCCAAATTCAGGCATACACAATTCTTAAATAACCATAATCACACACACTCAGTGAAAGTAACCAACGACCAATCAAAGAATGCTTGATTGATTTGTATAATTAATTAGTTAATAATTCTCTCACTTGGTTTTCTATCGTCCTCATATCACATTAAGAACAATGTGAAAATATGCATGAGTTCACAACGACGTGACTGCAGCTTTCTTTATAATGATCAGTTCATGTGGGGGGGGGGTTAGCATCTAGAATAACCTCTAAATCACCTTCAATATTCTACACAGTGCCGTGCTTAGAGCCCGTAGGCCTGAAGCTTTCAGAGGAGGAGGAAACACATTAGCGGCTGGACGAGCGGCGCATTCAGAATATCGATTTGAAGCGTTATGAGGAAAATGAAGCAAGTCAGGATTGACTTTGTGGACACACACACACACACACACACACACACACACACACACACACACACACACACACACACACACACACACACACACACACACACACACACACACACACACACACACACACACACACACACACACACACACACACACACACACACACACACACACACACACACACACACACACACACACACACACACACACACACACACACACACACACACACACACACACGATGGAGGAGTGAGTGATGAGTGTGTGACGCAGTGTGTTACCTTGAAGGATGTTCCTCTGCTCCAGCTCGTCGGCTGAAGGCCTCTGACTCAGCCGCCTTCAGGAAGGAAACACGGTTGAGTCAGTGCTTTAGAAAGGCTCGTATTGCTCCTGTCAGAGGAGCAGCATTGATCCAGAGCTGCACAACAAATGGTCTGAGGGCGGCGAGCCTCTCAGGCACATGATTTACAGCATGAAGAGCGGGGGGGGGGAATCTGTCACTCTCAGGGGTGGAAGGTACCACTGAAGTACTATAAGTGTGTATTCGAGGTAGTTGGACTTCACTTTAATATTTTATTTTCATGACACTTTATACTAATTTAGACGTTTGAATAAAAAGAGCTGCTTCACTTGAACATTCATGAAAAATATGACATTTTTATTTATTTAACTTAGTTTTTGTAATGTTTTTATATATTTTTTTAATAATACGTTTCTTTTAAATGTAATACTTAAGTTAATTACTTGTTTTCACTTAAAGGTAGGGTAGGTAAGAAAGGAGAAACCAGCTCGAGTGCGCTAGAAGCCGAAAAAATCTGCCCCTTCCTTCAGACTTCCTTACAGAGCCCCTCCTCCAACACACACGAACGCGCACATGACCAATGAGGGCACGAGATAAGTTTGTGCACAGATGGAAGGCTGACAGGCAGGTAGGCCATCCAGTTACTTTAGCCAGGCCGGCTCAGATGATTGGTCGTGCTTTTTACAGCGCTACGGCTTCCACAGGTGACATTTTTTAATGTATTTATCAAAGCATTTCATATATTCATTGCTATCGGGATATTAAGAGCATTCCATGGAATATAACAAAAAGTGTTTCTGAAGTGAATTACCTTCCTCACCTTTAACAGACATTTAACAGAGTGTATTTTTAAAGTGCACTTTTACTCCAGTAAAGGATCTGAATACTTCCCCCGACAATAATCATTGTCTAAATAATGGCTGACTTCTCACAACCGCTTAAACTATAAGTATGTTCAGTATATATTTGATTTATTTACCGTGTGAGTGCGGATCCGATCTTGTTCCTGACGGCCATCCACTGTTCACGGTTCTGCCAGCTTATGTCCTGGTTCTCCTGGTTCTCCTGGTTCTCCTCTCGCTCCTGCCGCTCCAGCCTCAGCGCTAACGTGTCCTTCCTCTTCACGCGACTCGCCAGACCACCTGGATCACACAACACACAGTTTATATACTACGAGTCATGTATACTACATAGGACTATACATTTTACAATCCAAACATTAAACGATAAGTTAAAATCCTGCATCACCTGACAAAGAATGTCAGTGTTCATGAGTATAGACAACAAACTAAGTATAGTAACTATGATCTGGCATTATTATTAACAGTTATATATAAAAAAGACAACTACTGTACAAAAAGCTGCTTTGGGAAATGAGGCTTCCATGGCTAGGATCGCACATTTTAAATCAAGCATCTCTTAAAAAAAGAACGGCAGTGTTCAGGACAAAAGTATAGACTTAAACGTTTGAATAAAATGTAAAAATGAAGATGCTCTTAAAGGTCCCATGTCATGGCCATTTCTACTGATCATAATTCCATTGTTGAGGTCTACTAGAATAGATTTATATTGTGCAATGTTCCAAACTCACATGGGTTTCTCATACAGCATCTCTGTATAGTATGTGCATTCACTCTCTGTCCTAAACGGCTTGTTGGAGCTCCTGCCCCCCCCTCCCCCTGTGAGCCCAGTGGCCGTCTGCGAGACAGCGAGACACAGTGAAACCCAGCCCGAAACACACACACACACCCGCAGCCTGGCTGGGAGTTTGTGTGTGTGCCCAAGCTGAGTTCCGCGGTGTCTCGCTGTCTCGCAGACCCCACGCCAGTGAGCCAGCTCACAGTGTCCCACTGCTCGCAGCAGCGAGCCTCACAACATCCCACCGAGTGTGCGTGTGTGAGGAAATCCGCAGATTGGTCCAAACGTAACGGCTCCGCGGATTGCATCAAACCTTTTCAGTCGCACATTCAGCGATTGAAAATACTTAATATGATCAGTTTTAAAGAACATAAAAAAGCAGTATATTTAAAGTACTGCTTTTTCAACTTCTTAAAAAGTCATTTCCAAGCATTTTTCACACTCGCTCGGGTTGATCTCCTATACTAGTATAAGAAAGTCAAACGTACTTGGAGGCCCTTCCTCATCGTCGTCCTCCTCTTCGTCGTCGTCTTCTCGGTACAGGATGGGGCCGTCGGAGTCGCTCTCCTCCTCGCTGTCGGGGCCCCCCCCCTCCGGGATCACGCTGACCCTCAGCTCCACCAAGCCCCTCCGGCTGCGAGGCTCCAGCTCTGGCTGGCGGGGGGGCCGGGTGGGGTGCAGCTTCCTCATCTCCTCCTCCAGGTCGAAGTCATCGTCGTCTTGCCTGTGAACAACCACAGATTTATTATTAGTCTTTAAAAAAAACAAGGAAAATGTATAAAAACTCCCAAAAATATGATTTATTCCAGATTTATCGATGTAGGAAGCAAGGCTCAAAGGTGACTGGCTGTAAGGCTTCAACAAACAATTATTTGAAATACTTATTATTCGTATACATTTGTTTTCTTTTGAATAATTAATTAAGTCATCGTCGTCAGATTTATTATTCATTAATATCAAGGATATATATCAATATTCCAATTACTTGTATACATTCTGCATTATTTCTATTATATTATATTTTATTTACTTGCACTATTATCTGTTTATTTGTGCTCTACTGTTGGAGGAGCCTGTGACCTAAGATGTTCATTGTCATAACTACACTGTTGCTATGCACACAATAAAAGCCTTGAATCCTTAAACATGCATAAAAACTCCCAAAAATATGATTTACGGCCCCTACACACGGCGGCGTGCGTTGCCGCTTCAACGCTTCTGCCCATTCACTTTGAATGGGGTGACGTCACGATTCGCCGAACTGCATTGTGGGAGCAAAGCGTAGCTTCTCTCGCGGTGCTCGCTGCAAAAGTAGAGCAATGTTCCACTTTTGCCGCAATCAAACCGCGTGCTTGTGTGTCTGCGGCGGGAGATTCATGTGATTGATTGGTTGTTGGTCGAGTGTCAACCCCCCCCCCCCCGCAGGCAAGTGACAACGTACGCCGCCGTGTGTAGGAGCCGTTAGTCTATGTAGGAACTAAGGCTAAACGATGACTGGCTGTAAGGCTGCAACTAACAATTATTTTTAAATACTTATTATTCATATACATTTGTTTCTTTTGATTGATACATTTTTATTTGGTGTCTAAAATCTCATAAAATTGTAAAAAAAAAAAAAAGGAGGCAATTTTCAAGAACACAAGGGAATGCCATCAAATGTCTTCTTTTTCTCAAATAAAATATGAGAACCCAAATACATTTATTAGCTTTTATGGAAGGCAAATTAAAATAGCTAATAGTCACATTTGTTGGGCTGTACACAATTAACTTTTTAAGCAAGGTGTTTTGTTTGGCGATTTGTTTCTGTTTTTTGGGAAGCATTGGAGAACAACTCTCTTTAGGAATTCAAGGTCACACAAGAAATGTCATTGATATGAAATTTGGTGGGGTTGAAGACCTTTGACCAAATCAAAAAACATCTTAAAAAGGACATTCTGCTAATTGTATGGCAGGGATTTTAAGCTTTGCAGACCATTGACATGCACACAAACCTATAGAACACACTATAGGAAAGGGAAAACCCCATGCAGCATAACAGGGCCTCTTTAATGACTAAACAATCCTCATCCTGTGTTATTCGTTCAGTCTGTGGCTATAAGTATGGTTTTATTGTCTCGTGCTTTTACATTAGTTTCTTTTTGTCCTATCCATTTTGTCAGAATGTATTTATGCTGCTTTTTTTATATGTATTGATGTACTGTGCTATATAAATAAAGTTGGATTGAATTGTACAACAATATTTTGTATTACTGCCGATTTTTGTTCCATATTTTATTCCTTCTTATTCCATTCCACTGCAATGTAAATACTGTTATATTTTTTATAATCTTTAATATTTTTCTAGTTCTCTACCTGCGTTTTTAATTTTTGTTTTTATGCACCACGACACCAACTCAAATTCCTCATACGTGTAAACCTACCTGGTAATAAACCTGTTTCTGATTGGTTGTATAATCGTGAAATCTACCGTTTGTGTTACACTTACAGCCTGAGGGGCTCGATGGTGATGGGCAGGGAGTTCCTGGTGGGCCCCGCCTCCGAGAGGAAGTCAGGGGGAGACTCAAACAGCAGGGAGTGGGCCCTCTGGGACCCCTCAGGGTGGGGCTGAGACAGGCCGGGGCTGTTCAGCGCTCTCTGGATCAGGATGTGCAGGGGGATGGCTGGATGCTGGCTGGGGGGCTTCGTGGTGGGGCTGGGGGGGTCAGTCTGCACCGTGGGAACGGTGGAGAGGGGGTGCTGAAGGGAATGAACCCTGGGGGGGGATGGAGGGATGTGGGAGGGCGGGAAAGGCAGCGTTTCAGAGGGGCTGAGGGGAGTGTTTGAGACCTCCTCTGTGTGTTCTCCTCTATGGACAGCAGGGGGCGGTGGTGCAGAGGCTGGTTCAGCGACGGGGGGAGAGGGGTCCTTATCGGGGGCCGAGGGGTCCACAGAATGGCGCTTTGTGACGGGGGTCATCCTCTTTGGCGGCGTCGGGGGCGAGCGCTTAGCGGGGGCTGGCATTGTGATGAAAGCACTGCCAGGCTGCGAGTGCTCGGCTGGTAGAAGAAAGAAAAACAGCAGGAATGAATACAAGTTAGAAAGAATTATTCACATTAAATACAATGTACAGGCAGAGCATGAGGATGCACGTCAGTCTGGATTGAAATGAAGTTAGTGCCATGAACAAAAACAAGCAAATTGCCAATGTCTATAGATTAAATGGGGGAGAAAAGATAACGTTAGTGTTACTGGTGATCTGGAGTCAGTGGAGGGGGATAACATCCATTGGTTGAACATCCATTGTTATCAACAAACACATTCAATGCACAGCAGCACATCCAGACTTCCATGCATTGTTTCTTTCCGCATGGAGAGTTAAGTTGGTTAAGATGAAAGTGAACTGTGTAAAAGGGTTATGTAGGTAGAGACAGAAATAACGTAGGCCAGGGAGTTGGTAATATTCTGAGAAATAAATATGAGATTCCAAGATTCAACTTCAGAGAAATTATAAAAAAACTGTGAAGAAAAAATAAATAAATGCTTAAATGAAAGAGATAGGAATCACACAATTTTGCTAAAGAAAGTCAAATATTCTCTGGTGTAAAAAAGTTAAATAAATTAAATTTCTTTCTGAGTTTGAAGTAAAACATTTAAAAGGAAAAACAGTGTTCTTTTTACATGTAATATTTGTATTATAATATTAATAAAAAGACAATATTTTGAAATGTGTGTGTGTTTTACTTAAATCTCATCAAATGTTGTTCTCCTACATTTTGAGTTTTAAGTGTGAGATTTGTGTTTCTGTTCTCCTCAAATGCACCACTGAAACTCAGAGGGTATACATCTTTAAATCTTGTAAATCCTGTTTCATTTCTCAGAATATAACCCTCTCCCTCCGCTCTGTATCTTTCATTCTCTTCCCCTACATTGGCCCCATTACATCTCTATTGTAAACAACTCCTGTAGCTGCAGAACACATGCAATGGCGATTACATGAGGGGAGGGTTTGCATGTGCAATGAGGCGTTGGATCCAGTCTGCAGACTCTGTTAGGATGCATGGAGGGGCGCCCCCCCCCGCTGGGTACCTGAGCAGGTGTGAGCCCCTCTGTGTCTCAGGTAGACGGGCAGCGAGAGGTAGAGGCTGCTCCAGGATCTGCACGAGGGCTCAGCCTGGCAGACTGTGCTCAGGGACGAGGCTGCACACAACCAGCGAGAGGCAGGGAGAGAGCCAGGTTTACATTCCAGTATGACAGGAGGGGGTGGGATACAAGAGGAGGGGGGGGGGAGGGCTGATAACGATTTTCTGGGTTTGACACTGTCCAGAAGCAGAGCGAACATCCACCGTTTAAAAAAAACCCGCTGTGGAGGAATAACTCTGAACACAAGCTGAGACTTGGGGTCTACGATGCTGTCGGCTTTGTAATACCCAGCTTTCTTGCTTTTCTTCCCTCTTGTACGCCATGTACAGGTTTCGGGTACCTACTTACTGTATATTGTGTATATCTTTGCTTTATTGTAACAACAAAATTCAAAATAAAGTATGAGATTTGGGATATTTATCGTTGGCTCAGTTTTGTTTGAACTGTTTTTTCACTTTCTTTGTTTCTCGTAAAGTAGTTCCTCCAGGGGATGAATCACAGAGAAACCCATCTGCACTCGTCTGATCCTGTAAATCCCTATTAGAGCTAATCCTATAAATCATCTGAAATCAGATTATTGCATATATTTTCTATCAGTTTATATGAACTTGCAGAATAGAAATGAAAGACTGTTTAAATTGTTTTAATTGCCTCCACCCAGAGACGTTAAAACCAAGGGCTGTGGACGAATAACTCCGAGCACAAGATGAGTTTGGTCAATTTGGGATATTTATTTAATTATTTCCAGTAAAATAGTTCCTCCAGGGAATGAATGTTAGGAAAACTCATCTGCATGTGTTTCAGCTTGTTCAGCCCTTGAAGCTACAACAGTAAATCCAGAATCTGATTATTGCAGATATTTAGTAACCCATTTATACATCAGTAAGTTTCGTAATTCTCAGTTTTGTATATAAATGCAAAATTAAGTTTAAAAGTTATTTAAATACAGTGTCACTTTTACAGCATTTCGACACCGAGAAGCTCTCAAAAAGTCTCCTCTAATTTCAGCTTTAATCTAAAATTGTAAAGGAACATTTTCTGTTTTTTCTGTTTACAAATCAAGGAAATATTTCATTTAATTAATTAATTAAATCAGTTATGTTAGAGTAGGCCTTTGGGTAGAAAAGACAGGATAACATATGTGCATTTATTTATGTATTATGTTTATAATAAGTCACGATTTTTTTTTAATATATATAATATTTAGCATCGTGTGTTGACATTTTAATTTAATATTAACATTTTTATTTAAAAAAAGAAAGGTTATGAACGTTGTTGCTTATTTCTCAGCCATTTGTGAATTTTTTTGTATTTGCGCAACATCTTACCTAATGTACTATTTATGAGATATTAAATGAAAGTATATAAACTTCAAAGTACCGGTGTTGGCCTCAGATATGGATAGGCTCTAATCCCTGTGATGTTTTTAATATGAAAACTGAAAATATGTCATATTTAAAGTGAGTATTTCTAGGTATTGAAAAAAAGAGAGGAATATAAAAACATGTATCCAACAGGATTTCAATGCATTTAAGGCGTGTTTCAGCAGTCCAATACACTGAGACAGATACTTTAACGACACAATCCATGTAATCCGATAATGTAGCACAAAGAGAAACCTGGCTGACGGACAGCGGAGGAATGTGTCACAGAGACTCAGTTTCAGAGAGACAGCACCGGGCTGTAAACAACAGCAGCTGAGGCATGCTGGGACAAATCACCGAGATGCTAAGAGCGGTTTCTATCAAACCTCCAGAGAATTGCTGGCTCAGCAGAAATCTGCAGAGACTAGCAACGCGCAGGAAAACACCTATAGCAACGCGCAGGAAAACACCTATAGCAACGCGCAGGAAAACACCTATAGCAACGCGCAGGAAAACACCTATAGCTACGCGCAGGAAAACACCTATAGCAACGCGCAGGAAAACACCTATAGCAACGCGCAGGAAAACACCTACAGGACGAGCAGCTCTACCAGACTCATTTGGGAAGTACTCAAGGTATTAACGTTAATACTTGTAAAAAAGAGCCTTGGAAATCTGAGGAGGAGCATATTAACTTTTAGTCCACTAGAAAACTATTTCTAAGACAACATATAGCTGTAATAAATATATTATTACCTAGTACTAGGGATGTCCTGATCACCTTTTTTTGCTCCCGATCCGATTCCGATCATTTGATTTTGACAATTTGCCGATACCGATTTTTCCCGATCCGATCTTTATGCAATGCGTTAAGAGAAAAAAAAGCATTCAAGTTGTCCCTTAAGGTTATTTTTTTATTTAAATTGGATATTCTATCCAACATGGATATAGCTTCTTTCTTTCACAGCAGCATTGGATCAGTTCAGTTGTGCAGCATTGGATCAAAACAAAATAAAGCTTATCAGTACTCGTTAGCTTACTGCTACAATTAGACACTGCGCCCACTCCGTTGCCAGATTTGAGAGAAATAAGCAGGTCTATGAAAACAAGCCCCAAAGAAGCAACACATACATGATGTTGTGTAATTTGAAAGCAAAACTAAGGCCTCAGGATGACTTTAAGACTTGAACATGGTCATTTTTGTTTTGTAACATTGAATACAAAATTTTAAAAAAAGTATTTATAAAAAAATTAAAAAAAATCCCGATCCCCGATTTTTTTTCTCCCGATTCCGATCTTTTGAAAATCACGTGATCGGCTCCGATCCCCGATCACGTGATCGGATCGGAACATCTCTACCTAGTACCTTAGTTTTATACCCCTTTCATCTAGGCCCTTTTTTTCGCAAGATGAAATAATTAGTGGCGTACATTTGTGCGTTAACGCGTTAACTTGACAGCCCTAGCATCAGTGGCGTAACAAGGTTGTGATTGGCCCCGGGGCAAATATGGTTTTTGTCACGCAAGGTATCACATTACTATATAATATAATAATAATAAAATACACGGAGCCTCTCTTTTTCCTCCCTCTCTTCGGACAGCGTCAGTGTCTGTCTCATGCAGCAGCTGATCCAGTAATGAGTGACCCAACAGTAAAAATAAACATATTTATAACTAGTTTAGGTAGTTTGAGAGGTAATTAAAATAGATAAGGGTGATGATCTGATTGGAAGTCTGTGTTTTGCTCCGTTCCCCGCTGCATCACAGCGGGAGGAGCTGCAGGTGAGCAGAGCTGCGTGTCTCCGTCCTGTCAGATTAGACTTCACTCGCGTTTATGTCCATATCGAGAGAAAGATAAATAATCTGAATTCAGTGTGCAGTTTACTTTGATGCGGGGGTGAGCAGCAGAGGTGGGGAGAGGCGGGGCTATTGCCTCATCATTATCAGAAAATGATCTTATAGGGCGTACGCACTGAGCCGTTGGACCTCCCAGAGCGTTGCGTATGCCGGTCTATCCACCTTGGGACCCGTTATCGTTACCGTAGTGGTTTAGTCATTTTTTTTTAATGACTGATTTTAAATGCCATTTTCTTATTGTCTTTCATTTTTTTTTTAAAGCACTTTGAATTGCCTTGTGTTGAAAGGTGCTGTATAAATAAACTTGCCTTGACTTGTCTTAGTGCCATATTCTGTCGTCCTAGTGTGGCCGAGGTCTGTATGACACAAAACGGTAACGGAAACGACCGTATGCGTCCTCGTGTGGCTGGGGCCTAAAGCAGAACTGGGAAATACGTCAATGCTCAATGCGATGTTTGCGTCACCTGTTTGTTTCACATGGGTGTAACTAAGTCAGTGTGTTCTTTACTGTAAACAGATGCAGTCTGTCAACACAAATGTGTTCCCTGTGTAAACATTGAAGTCAAACTCTTTTATCGTTAGTCTTGTGAGGTCCAACTTGGTTTTACTAGCTCAATTTGTACCATTTACTACTTGTTCTCAAAGATTGTATTCCCAGGAGCTACAGTAATTGAAAGCCTTTTTGGAGGTAATTTGATTAAAAGAAGAAAGACAGATAAACTAAGACCAGCTGTTTTTTTTATAGAAAGACGTCCCATAAAACAGAGTTGATGAACTCACCGAGCAGGGTGCTGTTGCGGTTGGTGGGTTTGGGTGGAGGGACGGGCGGCTGTTTGGCGTGGGGGGGGACGGGGGGCGGAGTCTCGTGGTCAGGAAGTCTCGGAGGATCTTCAATCATCAGGGAGACCGTCCTCGGGGGCTTGGCCACAGCTACAGCAGCAGAGGAAATGGAAGAGGTGGAGGAGGAGGATGATGAAGAGGAGGAAGGTGTTGGACTCCTGCCCGAGTCTGTGAGGAACTTCGGGGGAAGAAGAGCCTGTCGGGTCGGGGGAGGGTCCGGGTGAGAGTCTGGGTGAGGGTCTGCTACTGGACGAGGTTCTGGACGAGGTTCTGAGGCGAAGCGGACACCAGCGGACTCTGAAGCGAGGAAACACACAAACAGATGTTAAAGGAAAGAACACAAAAACACTTCCTACGTTTGAAAACTCAACACAAGGAAAAACAGAAACATTTACAATAAAATAAGTGTTGTTTTTTCTTCATTTGAAGCTTTTTATTTTAGCTCTTTGCATGAAGATTTGATTTTCTGTCGCTATATTTTAATAAAGTCATCACGCTAAAAAGTTATTAAAAAGCAACATACATAAATCTCAATTTAAATAGACTTTTAAAAAAAAATAATATAACTCTTCAGTGCGTGTGCCCCCCCCCCCCCCCCCCCTCGTACAGCAAGCGGGAGATCAAAGTGTGTTTCAAGCACGGTGAAAAGGTGTTTTGGGGAAATTTTAAACAACAAATATGATTTTAAGCAATAAATTAAATAGAAATAAATTATAACATGAATCTTTTCTCAATAAAATTTGATGGAAATAATGACTTCTCACGTGTCAGAGACAATCCTAAACAGCCACCAATCAAAGGGAAGCCAATTCTACTAATAGTACGATACTAATAATGTTGGTTTAGCCTAATCTTTATGTGCAGTTGTGCAGAAATACCTGCTGAATGAATGAATGAAGCTGTGTACTATTCTGTACAGCGATTTCACGAACAGTAAAAGACTGAAAGACATGTTTTAGGAAATTAGAAAACTCTACTTTAAAACACGAGATGTTAATGATCCAAAGATAATGTAGAAAAACTGCCTCATGCTTTGTTCCTTCTCTCTTCTCCTTAATCTATCAAATGAAAGCTTGATGGTCACCGTTTCCCTTTGAGGAAGCTTTCAGACGGAGCTTGTTGGCTTCATAACTCGGTCAGAATTACAGTTAAATCATTTACAGTACCATCAGGAGACTTTAGTCTGCAAACACTGTAGGTATTTCATTATCAGCAAAACATTTACTAGCCCACTATTTACTAGGAAATGGTTGGCAGAACTGAGGAAACAGGACGTCTGCATGTTAGCTCACATGTCAACCTGACATAACGAAGGCACGTGCAAACATGTTGGACATAATTAGTTTGTTGACGGCTGAATCATATTCAAATCTCAAACTCCAGGCTAAGGTTATTTTGTATGAACAAGTATGGCGTACATAAAGGAAATGTCCGAAAAGAAGATTTTGAAACAGTAAACAAACTAACTATTAGTCAAGTAAAACGCCTTATGATCTGGATATACCCACACGTAGTTATTACTGCGGTGTCAAAGCCTCTGCCACAGCGAGACAGGCTTTGCAATTGGATCAGATAAGCTCCCTTTTAGAAATACACATCAGATCTTGCTTTCAAATTGTGAGATTTTGGAGATAAACAAAACAGTATGCAATCTGCATCGCTGCTCAATCTTACCAAGATGTCCTATATGGAGAGTTTCTGTACGTCATCCAGTGGCAATCTACTTTCAAAAAGGGTTCTTTCTGGATTTCGTTTGGAAAAACTTGTCAACTTTCCTTCTAGTTATTTAATTGACCAGGGCTTTTCAATTAGTTTGGAATGGGGCCGGGAAAAAGATGGCTTGAGATATGAGCAATCATATTAAGAGCTTCAGATACAGTAAATACTATAACAGCATAGTAAAGTGCATATATTGTGTTGAATTAAATCAAACAACATAGCCCCAAGGCCTTTATAGATCTAAATGGCAAGTTCAGAACTCAGTAGGCCGACATGTGAAGCTAATTTAACCATCAACATCATTTAATTTGATTTCATTTAGGTGAAATGATCTAATCATTCACGCAGATGCAATAAATGACAGGAGTTGTCACTACAGTAGCTAGTAGCTGGGTTCGAAACCCGAGCCCGCCGAAGTTTTCAGGCAATGTCTTCCCCTCTATCTCTCAATGTAACACCCTCTCTGGAATAAAGGCACTCTGGCCCAAAAAAGAAAATGTTAAAAAGTAGATTACTTTTTAACATTTTACTCGAAGGGCCAGTAAATATCACCCCAGGGCCGGATTTGGCCCGCGGGCCGCAAATTGAATAGCCCCGCCCTAGACTCTTATATTTCAATATGGATTTTGTCAAGTTC
Organism: Notothenia rossii; assembly: GCF_949606895.1. Taxonomy (NCBI): domain Eukaryota; kingdom Metazoa; phylum Chordata; class Actinopteri; order Perciformes; family Nototheniidae; genus Notothenia; species Notothenia rossii. The sequence continues at coordinate 6,759,248 of NC_136908.1, read as the reverse complement.
GCCGTCAATAACACATTTTTTTTTTTTTTTTTTTTTATAAATGTTTTTGGTTTCGTCAGTGTGGGCATGTGCGGGTGGAGGGAGGGAGGGGGGAGTGTAGTGAGTGTACTGTGATATTACAATATATGAAATGGCATCGATTATTGTTCACGATTATGAAATAAAAAGACTTGTAAAAAAAAAAGATAACAAAATATTTGGTTTTTTAACTAGATCTAAAAATAAGAAGCACAGGGCTCCAACAAAAAGCATGACATAAAAATCCCCCAAGTAACTTTGGATGCGGGTGTCTAATTAAAGTATAAAAACACACGCTAGGTAAGCCAGTTCCCAACACAAAGGAAAATATTACCTGAGCGTTCCCTGAACTCTGCAGCCGGAGAGTATCTGGGCAGAGTGAACCTCTTATCGGCCTCCGAGGCGGAGCGGATCTTCTTGTTCTCCTCCGAGGAACTTTTCTGCAGAGGAGGCCGCAAGTCCATCTCAGAGGAGGGCTTGGCGATGGGCCGAGGGTCGTCCACCGAGCGCTGAGGCTCCGGCTTTTCCCTCTTATCCCGCTCGTCCCTTCGCTCTCTATCGTTCCTCTTGGCCCAGTCGTCCCTTTTGTCCCGATCCTCCCGCCTCTCTCGGTTCTCCGTCCTATCCCTATCGTCTCTTTCTCTCAAGTCTTTCCTCTCCTTGTCTTCTTTTCTGTCGTCTCTATGTTCTCTCTTTTCCCTCTCAGGCCGCCGATCCCTATCCTTATCCCGCTCGTCCCGGTCTTTCCGTTCTCTTTCATCCCGGTCTTTCCTTTCTCTTTCGTCCCGGTCTTTCCGTTCTCTTTCGTCCCGGTCTTTCCTTTCTCTTTCGTCCCGGTCTTTCCGTTCTCTTTCGTCCTTGTCTTTCCTTTCCCTCTCGTCACGATCTCTGCGTTCTTTCTCGTCCCGATCCCGGCGCTCCCGCTCATCCCTATCCTTTCTTTCCTTCTCCTCGCGATCTTTCCTTTCCCTGTTGTCTCTTTCTGTCCGGTCATCTCGCCTGTCATCCCGCCTATCCCTCCGGTCGACTCCACCGTCTCTTTCCTTTTCATCTCGCCAATCCCTTCTTTCTACGTCTTCGCGGTTCTTCCTCCCTCTGTCTTCCCGGTCGTCTTTCCCATCCCTCCTCTCTTCTCTACGGTACCTATCGTCCTGTGGAGGTCCTCGGGGTAACGATCCTCCTCTCTTATCAACATCGGATGGGAGTCGGCTTCTCCTGTCTGGCTCCACAGGAAGTCGAGCGTGAGAGTCCACGTCCAGAGGTGCTCTGTTACTCCGGGAGGCGTCGGACGGCGCTCTGCCTCGACGTTCCTCGGCTTGAGGAACCCGGAGGGAATTCAACTTGGCGTCGGAATCCCCTCGAGACATCCTGTCCACGTCCACAGGGTGTCCGTTTTTGACTGGTGGACCTTTGGAGTGGTTGACATCATTGTTTTCTGAAGACACAATCAGTGAAATACAGTCAAAAGGGAACCGAATCATCAGAATCGTTTTTTACCGAGTAGTTTTACACATACTAGGAATTTGCTTTGGTGTAAATTCTGCATACAGAGACACAGAAAGAAAAATGTATTTAAAAAAAAAAAAAAATTAGCAAAGAATAGTTCTATTATAAAAGCTATTTAAAAACTATTGTAACAAATGAAAAATAAAGCCAATATTTACACAAAAATATAAATATGAATATGCATGTATAGAATATCCTCAAAAAAGGCTCGACCTACCACTTTCTGGAATATCCTTTAAAACCCCTCTGGCAATCAGCTCTTGGCGGCTTTTTCGGACAGAAATCCTTCTTTCCAAGACTGAAAGTAGAAAATATACAAAAGGGAAAACTGTGAAACAATTTTCACTGTGCACAAAATGGATGAATGCCCCAACACTCAGAGTAGATTCCCTAACAAAGACTGTCATATTTAAAATGTGGATTATTCAAGTTTGTTGCCAATATCAAAATATTTGATAAGTAACGTTTGTGTCTAATGAAAGCGTAGAGTGATGCACACGACAAGTCATTATAACACCTTTAAACCCAACGTACCTATTGATGTTTCAGTAAACTTGTCACTCGGCTTCTTCTTTCTCCATTTCCAGGGTTTGAAGATCCGTCCCATCTTGGAGAACTTTCCTTTGCGTTTGCTTTGTGGCGATCCCCCACTGGAGCTTCCTTCTTCGCTTCCTTTATTGCCTTGTTGCAGGTCGACCTCATCGTCTGCATGAACAGGACAAACGGTAAATGAATCTTTAATATATTTTAAAATATTGAAAGGTCACCTATTATGCAAAATCTACTTGTTCATGTCTCTTCTACATCAACATGAGTCCCCTCTGTGGAAAGAGACTCTGAAAGTTTCAGGAAAAAAGATTCTCTCTCTTTTTGTCCTGATCCATTTCTATAAAAACCTCCCCCCCCCCCCACCTTATCACCTGAATCTCCTCCTAGAGCTCCATTGTGTTCTTTGTAACCAAATATCTCTCAAGAGGGGCGTGGGGAGGGGCTCCTTATTTTCATCTAAAGTAACAGACAGAGAATCAGCACTTTGGAAACAGGGCTGAAACAGAGGGGATTATGGGTAATGCTGCAATGATCTGTTCGGTGTTTGGAGCCAAACACTTCAGAGACATGTTTTGTATATATCTGAGACCTGTAATATATTGATGAAAAACAGTATAATAGGAAACCTTTAAAATAGTTCTACTAACCAGGCCTTGTTTTTCCATAATGTATAGCAATGATCAAAAGAATACCAACGCAATCAATGTAAACAAAGAAAAATATAAATAGATCAATAAGTTCTTTGAACAATCACACGTACAGTAGAACAGTTCATTGTGCTTTTGTGTCGATGTCAAGTCCCTGCTATGTTGTCATTTAAAAACCTAGATATTATTAAGGTTTCACAAAATTCTTGGCATGCATCCTTTACAAAATTGGGCACATTGGAATTTTATCTTCACTCCCGCTAAATGCTCACATCCGGATAACAACTGCTGTGTTCTTTGAGGACAGCAAACACTACAGATCAGGAAATGCTCTGTTTCCGTGCCCAAATTACGGAACAAATTCTCATGATGGCCAGGAAAGGGGTCAATAAGGACAACATCTAAAATGAAAACCACAATTGCCTAACCTGTTAAGCACTGAACCTGTCTTTCAGGTTTCAGGCTCGAAAATGACATTCCCAGAACAAATGACTATATCTTCACTTCTAAAAAGGGGTACATTAATAATCTTTTTTCTCAAAGCAATGGAAAACCTGTGAGTTGGATGTAGAAGAGTCAGAACCAATATAGATTTTTTTTTATTTGAAAGTAAATTCAGATTGAACACAGTAAAAAATGTTTAATTATAGTGTCCGTCCAAAAACAATACATTACTTCTAGTGAAAACCACCCTTGAATGATGGGATGGTAGACTAAAAGCTTTAGGAATCCAAACTATAACAAACAATAAGTACCCTGTATCAAGATTGATGCAAAACAAGTGACATTTGACCTTTTTAGAGAGATTTAGAAGAAAAAAACAGTTCTTGGGTCATTTAGGTGCATTTTCCATATCTCTGGCCCCCTCGGTCGATTTTGATGATTGACATCTTTTTTTAACCGTTAGAGCCAATAGAATCGAGGGGAAGTTCCTAAGATCCATCTAAAGATTACCCATTGGTGAATGAGTGCTGCGCAGCCAGAATGCCCCGGAACCGGAAGCTGGGTTGTAGCTCTAATAGCAGCTAAAATGAAAACTCAGTTTTTGACAAAAATGGAGGGATGGATGATCAGTAATCATTTCTAAGTGACACAGACACATTGGATCAACCTATGGATTAACCTTCAGCAGCGTTTTTATCGTTTTAATGCCATTGAACAAAACTTTTGATCAACAACAGCAAAGGTAAGACTATTTTCCGTGTTTGCTCCGTAAAGCTACGTCGTGTGATTTCTGGGTTTGCTTCCCCTGCCGCGAGTTTTGATCGCTCAGTGATGATACTTATATTTCTAGCTTGCTAGTTGATATCTTGTTTGTGCAGATTCGATAAGTAATAAAGTATTTCTACCGTGAGTTCTGTGCTAAGTGCGTTAGCATTTTTTCGCTCAGGGCTCATTTAGACGCTTCTTGTGAGACTTGTGTTTTGTTTCGGTAAACATTTTTCATATCTTCAGTTAGCTGAGTTTCTTCCCGTTAATAGGTTATGACACATTAATAGGTTTTTAAATGTTAAGAAGCCCTGAGACAGTTTCGTGAAAGAAAAAAAAACAGGTTAAAGGATTTCTATAGAATACAATTAAGCATGCCTGTATTATAGGATATAAACAAACTAGATTATGTCCAATACATCAGATGTTATACTTGCCAATATAAACCTGAATTTAAAAAGTGCATTCCTAATTGCATATCCACAAAAATCATCTAAAAAAAAAAAAACTGTCCCTCTTTTCTTGAGGCAAACGATCAGATTTCTCGGCTTTAAACGGCTGTTTCAGTTTTCTTATATAATAACATTTTAAACAAAAAACGATCCAAATATGTTCTCACTGCCTTAGCTGTCATATTGGAGCCAGAGAGTGAAATATGGCCACAGCTTCTTCTGGTACTACTTACACTGTGGTGCCATAGTACAGAACATTATCTGCAGGTGTCAGGTTCACCATCCATAAAAGCAAAGTAATAATGAAACAAAGTAAAAAGCTTGTTATACATCGAGTTATTATTAAAAACCTATCTTTTTAATATGGCTTTTAATGTGGGTCAACTTTCAATTCTCACGTGCATCATTGTCTATGTTTTACTGTATTTTTGTCTGTTTTTCTTTTCTTTTTAAAATTGTTTATTTTAACATTATCACTGTAGATGTTTTATTTTGTTCTGTATTCATTGTAGTATTATTTTAATATTGTTGTTATGTTTTCTGTAAAGAACTTTGCTTTGTGCATGAAAGGTGCTTTACAAATAAAGTGTATTATTATTATTATTATTATGATTACAGAAACCGTGACTCAAAGTTTCCATGGAAGTCTTCTGGCATTGAAAAAGAAACAGCATTAAGTGGGAGTGAAACCGCCATAAAAATGATTCAGTGATGAGTCTCACGGCAGCCGTTACACAACACTAAGGCACTGAATGTAAAGGTGAGCTCATTCTCTCAGAGCGCTGTGATGGTGGCATGCATGATGAAAACTTGGGAATGTTGAGCCCTGGTCTCCGTCACAGCTGTGTATTTGTTTAGTTTTACTGCGCTTAATTATTACTCTGGTTTAAAACAAAAATACCCATTTTCCGATATTGATGGTGACAAAAGCAGAGGATGTTCTATGATGAAAAGGGAATCTGTTCAATAGACGACTAGCGAAGTATTTTTATAATATTTAATATTGTAAAGTAAATTAAACACACGCATCCTTGATAAAACGTGAGCACTTGTCAGGCCCATAATAAGTGACTGGTCCGAAATTGGATTCCTTAAACATTTCCCAGAAACAAACTCCATGTGAGTGCTGCTGCAGGGGAAAGGTAAGCTATAATCACTGAGTTGTAACTAAATGATCTGTTTTTAAATACTAATGATATCATTCAGCTATTATTAGACATTTTATCACCACACGCACACCTGTAACTAGGTCAACTAGAGCTGCAACAGTGGAACTCAATCCCAGTGAAGATTAAAGAACAAAACACCTGCAGTTTATTTAAAATCTAACTTAAAAACGTGGTTAGTGGAAAGTCAGCTCTGTCCACACTGACACAATCTGCACTTTACAACGCTCTGTCTGTACATGTGCCTTGACCTGTTGCTATCCGTCTGCTTTGTGAATATGTATTTTGTTTTTATGTTTTTATATATGCTTTTATCATAATATAAGCATCTCTGTTGAATGTTGTTTTACTGATTGTATTTACCTGTTATTTGAAGTGAATCTTTTTTTTTAGAATGACTTTCAACATCTGTCCAGGGACTACAGACGAAAAATAGTTGGCTAACTCTGGCGCATTTACAGAAATGTCAATCAAAGTCCCTGTCAAATAAATATGTAAATAAATAAAGATAAATAAAATATTATACATGTATGTGCCAATTTAAACTGTGCAATTCAGCATTAATATCTTATTAATGCTAATAAAACACTGTATATATTGTAATAATGAACCTGTAATAATTGATGTCACTGGTACAATATGCACAGTTTTACTTCAACTTCCTATGTTTTTATAAATATTTGTATTCTATGTTATATGAACTTATATTCTTACATTACTGAATGAAACAGAGTTCTATACATTTTAGTAAAAATAATGTATAAAGAATAAAATCATATAAATCATTGTGGACAGAAAATATGAACCGTGGAGAAATATTGTGTTTGGAGCAGACATGAGAAACAATGGAAAGCAATCTGATTAAAAAAAAGGGACGTTGGGTTTCTTTTCAGCGACACTATGACCGACTGATTTCACCTGAATGAAATCTGACAGCTGGGATTTACCTGCCTTACCAAACACTGAAGATATTAAAGGCTTCAGGTTTGCCCCACATATGTTAGACTGAGGGATTAAAGTGGATTTCTACCTTTAATAATCACTATAAACCCTGCCGATGAGTTTTCAAAGGTCACACAATGAGGACATTATTGCATTTTGAATGGAGGCGTTGGTGATTAATGCATTATGTATTTTTCCATCACTAGAATTTGATCAGTCAGGAATATAAGAGCAGGGTTAGGGTTAGTGTCTTTGTGTTATTGTGTTCTTGTTGCTGGCAGTTTCCAAACAGTTAAAAATAAATGTGCTTGATGTTTGGTGGTCAACCTTAATCTCACCACATCCTGTGGACGCAACCGTGTGGTGGTCAAAACGTCAGATAGTCATGTCGTGTAGTTCTCCTATTACCATTACACAATTTCAATATCTTTAATACATCTCCAACCAAGGTATGCTTTAGTTTTTAAAAAGAAAATACAAAGTGTTTGTGTCACTTTGAAATTATTACTGATAATCCATCATTCAATTTTTATGTCAATAACGGAGATTTCATATTAGCTGCTACGATAGCTAGAGTGTATGACAGCTTCCGGTTCCGGGACATTCTGGCTACGCATCACTCATTCACCAATGGGTAATGATTAGATGGATTTGAGGAACTTCCCCTCGATTCTATTGGCTCTAACGATTAGAAAGAGATGTCAATCAGCAAAATCGAGCAAGGGGGGCCAGAGATAGGTCAAATCCACCCAAATGACCCCAGAAGTGTTTTTTTTTTGCTAAATCTCTCTTAAAAAAGGTCAAATGTCACTTGTTTTGCCTCAATCTTGATACAGGGTACTTATATGTTATAGTTTGGATTCCTAAAGCTTTTATTCTACTATCCCATCATTCAAGGGTGGTTTTCACTATAAGTAATGTTTTTCTTTTGGAGGGAAACTATAATTGAAATGTTTTCAATGTTCAATCTGAATTTACTTTAAAATAAAAAAAAATCTATATTGATTCTGACTTTTCTACATCCAACTCACAGGTTTATCATTGCTTTGAGAAAAAAGATGATTAATGTACCCCTTTTAGAAGTGAAGATACAGTCATTTGTTCTGGGAATGTCATATTCGAGCCTGAGACCTGAAAAACAGGCTCGGGGCTCAACTGGTTAAGTGACATAACCAATTTAGAAATCCCCGTCAGTATAGTAGTATAGGATGCCTAAATGTGTGAGAGCGTACTGCTGACCAATCCAAAACATCCGTACTGTCCCTTACACTGTAAACACCATCACTTTGGCAATAGAGGCATCCCTCGACAGCTCAACACGTCAATAAACTGGCAGATAAATTACTACTCGAGGTACAACCCTGACACGGGACATTTCCAAACGATTGCACTGCTGCAGTGAGACATATCACAAGAAAGATGTTTACTCTTCAGCCTTGACCTTTTTATTATTGACTCTTTGTCTTTACACTACTGGGAGCCGATAAAATGTCACGGCTTCACAAAGTAAGGTTTAAATTAGGTTGTGTGTCTGTAGGCTTTATTTTATGACATCCATTTCTCTATGAGCAGCGCTGTTTGTAATCTTTTATGTGGGATAACAGTTTTTTCTGGGTTTAGTTTTAGTTTTGTTTGCATGCATTGCATTAATGCTAATGAGCCAGTGTTTATTTCGTCAACGAAAACTATGACGAAAAATGTTCGTCTTTTTACATGACTAAGACGAGACGATGACGAGCTAAAAATAGATTCTTGATAACAAAAACTATGACGAAATGTATATTTAGTTTTCGTAGACGAGACAGGACTAAGATGTTAATGGTGGACTATCGGATATCAAAATGCAGCATATTTTCCCCCATGTGTCCATCTTGTCTGTCAAAATGCATCTTACGTTTCTAACTTGCAATATCATTATTTCCGCTCTCTTCAATCCAGAAGAGCGATCTCCCTGTGTCTCTCTGTGTGCGGGGGGCGGGGCCTAACAGACATGCTGCAGCGGACACAGAGATCTGCCGGGGACGGAGCGTTCAGAGAGTATAGAGACACATTTTGACCAAAATGTAATTTTTCAACGACTAAAAGTTGACTAAAACTAATAACCATTTTCGTCTAAAGACTAAGACTAAATCAAAAACAGCTGCCAAAATGAACACTGTAATGAGCTGAGGCTGTATAGCTACACATATCAAACATATTGCTGATTGTTTTTACCAAGACACCGACCGTTTAGTCACAGAAATATCTAAGTGCTTGATTAATGCTATTTAGTTGCAACTACTAACGTTAAAATCAAACAGTGTTAAAATACTGATCGTACTTGTTAACTGTTAGCAGCTAGACGGCAGCACAATCCTTCTCAGGTAAATAACAAACAGCTAATGCTTACGGTGGTTGCATTGTTTCACATAATGGTGCTTTCAAGCTTTATTCAGTTAAAAAAAGATTATTGGTCATTTATAATCATGATGTACATAAAAAAAGAACACAAATAAAAAATATTATCAAGATCTTTACAAAAACAAAGACAATTCAAAATGTCATTTTTGGCGGGAAACTTGGAAAAATACAGTTAGCTGAAGAAAGTGCTTTCACAGCAATATGCTTATTAAAGAGGGAATATGACCTGTTCAACTTACTAACAATAACAAGTTTGAAAATGGTGCAAAAGGAGTGAATTTTGAGTTGGTTGAACTTAGGTCTCAAGATGAATGTAACTTAATTTCAAATGGAATCAACTACCGGTACTACATTTCCAGTTTTACGACATCCCTCTGTAAAATGCTAACATGCTTTGGTATCAACCCAGTGTAAGAAACAATGCAGGCTGTTGCATGTATGTGTGAAACCCCATGCTGAAATGCAGGCAAACAGAGGTCAGTGAACTCTCAGCTATTCCTGACACATAACCCAGTGGGTGTTAAACTGGGAGGAGTGATGGCAGTGAACTGGGAGAACACTACAGAAGCAGAGTGTGATGTGGTGACGTTGCACAGTTAGAGCATGACAACCTGAGATGGTTGTTTTTCACAGAACCAACAAGAGAATTCAAAGGCACCGACCCGTGATGGAGGTAAAAGATAGTCAAGAGCGGAAAAGTCTTACAAAGCTTAAACCAAACACCAACACACTCAGGCCGCAGGTATGCATTTATAAAGAGACTCCAAACAGCCATGCTTGTTTCAACAGAAGTGAAGCAAGACCGTAGCAACAACATAGGCTTGAACCATTCTTTGTTGACTGCCGACGTGTCTGTTCATTGAACTGTAGCTTTTTTAAACCAATGTAAAGCTGATCAAATATATAATTTGGAATCATTTAGTAGTTATTAATAGATTAGTTCTGTTTTTGGGGTGTTTGGTTAGCGTTTTCAAGGGTTGTCAGGGGTTTAGTTAGCTTGTAGATGGGGTTTCTGTATCATTTTGTTCTGTATATCTCCAATTCTAGATGTGTTAGTAAGATATATTAGTGTCAGTCCCATATTCTCAAGCTTCAGATAGCTTTTTGAGGTGTCCCATTCCACATATCTGCATTTACCTGTTTTTTCAACCGTTGGTGAATACAATGAATTGTTCCGGTAAATGTTGAGCCATTTAAACTCTAAGGACTATTAAAAGCATGAGCCCATATGACTCACCCAATCACAGGACAATTTAACACCAACGCCACAGAATAGCACACCGGAGACACAAATACAGTTTGCATGGAGTGCCAATATGCAACGAAGAGGATGTCATCATGTTTCATTAAGGCACGAGTGTCGAGAAGTGTTTCAACCCTTCAGTAGGTAACAGAGCAAATATTGACCGAAAAAAAGTTCCTTTAAACTAACAGCACGGCAGAAAAGCGGTGACAGACATGCGACATAGATGCAGGATTCTTTAGGCTGCATGCTGTGTTATTAGGGGGGAATTGAGCAGGTGTGCAAACCTGAGAGAGGACCCTCCTTTTGACAGCAAAAACAGGTTCTTAAAGTTTGCACTGTTATTAGCTTAGTCAGCGAGACATTAGGTGGAGTTAAGTATGAGTAGGAAGGCGTTTTAGTAGGAAAACAGAGTGATACACATGGGCACAGCTGGTGTCAGTCGGTGCCTTGTACCCCCACATCTCTGGGGGAAGGAGCGTTCAGTGCAGAGAAAAGGGTTGCATAAGTATTCTTAATGCTATTGAAATCACAATATGGACTAGGGCTGTAACCACATTGTCGTAAGAGCAATATCTGGTCGAATCAGAATTCCTTTTATTAGTCCTACAGCAGGGAGTGTTACAGCAAAGGTGACATGGCAGAAGAAAGGCAAGCAATAAAAGAAGGCGACATGTTGAATATATAGAGTAAAGCTACACATATCTTTCTGGATGAGTCCCGGCCTACAAACAACATCTTTGTTTGGTATTGGTAAAACCCTTTTCAAATCACAATGTGACGTATGTTTCAAAAAACGATCAATACTGGAATCATGCCGCAATTGTAAAATCTGCCACTATGATCCCAACGTTGTTATTTTTCTCGAATCGTGCAGCCGTGTTTCAGACAGAGAGAAGTTTGTTTCAACATTTCACAATCACCACATTCCATCTGCTTGCATACTTCTACACCTGTCTGTGCCTGCCGCCTCTCACTGCTCTCTCTCAGAAACACCTGGAGACACTCGCCCCTTGTTGGGTTTACCTTCCTTCGAAAACATTCAAGACTCAAGCTGTTTTACCGTCATGTATATACACAGTAAAACAGGCAGTTGCACTGTACAATGAAGTCCTTATGTTTCCACTCATACCTAAATATTAACAACCATATGAGACGAAAACTAGCATAATGTAAACTGACATACATGAAACAAGTCCTGTTCCAAAAGATGTGCTGCACGATAAAAATAAAAAATAAGATATTTAAACAGCAGGGTAGAGTATAGTGTTTGAATGTATAAACAAGCATAATAAATGATAAATGAATCTGTGCAAAACAACAACAACAACAACAACAACAACCCCTCTTGTTAAAACAAACAACAACTTTTCATTGCCATAAAAACACTACAGCTACTGAGCATTTGACAATAAAGCCTTTGAAGTTTGAATCGAATCCACGGCAAACAGAGAGTCCAAACTCACCGGTGTTGTGTGTAGTTTGTTGCTGGGCCACTGTCTCACTGCTAGCACTGTGTCCCATGCTATGGCTCCCGTCCCCACTGGCCTGCCGGGCCCTTCCTCCCCCGAGGTCGGCGGCAGGTCCTAAAACTTAAAGCCACCTCGTTCGTCTAAAACCAGACATATCGGAGCTCCGGTAACTGAACACTGCGTGGTTTACTCTCCTGTCTCTCTAAAAACTCTACCCCCTCTCTCCCTTCAGCCTGTGTTTTCTCCCTCCCTTTTCCTCCCCTCCTCCTTCTTCTTCTTCTTACACTTTAAAACACAAACCCTCCCCTTCCTCACTTCCTTCCTTCCTTCTTGGAGCTCTGACTTCATAAATAAGGTACGCCGATATGGTAATCCGGCCACATGCCTGTCATTCCTGAGAGCACATTTTTCAGGGGCAAAGTTCACGGAGAGCTTTGAGGTTTGGCCACAAGTCCATCAAGGGATCGAGGGATTTTGGATGCAGTGCCTTCCCCCCCCCCACACACACACACACACCCACAAACACACACACCCACACCCACAGACTGACTCAACAGTAGGGCGGGTGGGGAGGGCCCTGCGGGGGGGAGGTAACAGGAGAAGTGGAAGGTGAGCCGAGCCAAGGTGGAGCTCAAAGCCAGAGAGCAGGAAGTGACTCGGAGTCCAGTGACTCTCCAGGGTTTGTCCTTTTAAACTGACATGTGAACTAATAACACCTTTATTAGATAATAGCAGCTGTGAGGTACAGCTACACCTGATCCCTTTCACTATATGGGCATGGATTAAGGCTGGGAGGTTATTCAATATTTAGTGTTTAGTGTCTAGTCTTAAATTAGAATTAAATGAGTTTTAAAATTAGACTTTTCAACGTGCTGCGCTTTATGGAGCAGTTTAAATATGAGTGTGGTATTTAGGCCCGGGTGATTTTATAATTTATGGTATATTTAATGATATATATTTATCGAGATATCATGGTAAACAATGAATTTGTCTAAATGGATTTAAAAAAAAGCAAATAACGTAATTTTTAAGGCAATGTGTTGAAATATTTGGAGGGAATTTCTTTTAGATTTGACTTGAAACTGTTCATATTGCATAAAAGTAAAAACAAAAACACGTATTATTAAAAAAAAATTGCTAGTTCTAGGAAGAAAGTCAGAATTTGGGGAAAATAATGTGTTTCTCAAAAATCTTTTTTTCTTCAAAGAAATCTTACTTTTTTTTCTTAAATCTCACATTTTTCTTTAAATAATCCGACTCTTTTTTTCGACTTACAATTAAGCATTTTTTTCCCCACAAAATTCAGACTGTTTTTTCCTTTACTTTAATCTCAGAACTAAAAAGGTAAAATTAAGAAGTTAGTATTAAGTGAAAGAGGAGCTATGAGTGTGTTTAGTCTATCATGAAACTGCTAACTCTATAAACATTGCCACATCACTCCCTCTGCAGCCTCATCACAGCATGAAGGGAAACTGACAGAGGAACGTTGGGAATGCAAATCCAGCATATTTGGAAACAGGACGGCAAATCGGCCATTAACCCAAGAAATCTCAGGTAAACAAAAAGGGACAACACCCAAAATATAAATCAGTTTCCAAAAAGCAGCAGCAGATGGAGACAAACACATTGTTCCTCCACATGAGAACATGAATCCCAGCTGAAAGAAAACATGACTCACACAAATACCAGCACACGGTGTCATAATGACAACCCAAACTAAAAACATTCAAATGTGACGTAACATGAGTAAACACCCTGGGGGACTTTTCCAAATCTGCTCAAAACACAACAAGTCCAGTTCTTAAATGGCCATGTCTTCTTGTCTGAATGCACATCCGTTTTTTTTTTAGAGGATAGGGCAAAGAGGAAGTCTGGTTTATTTTGGTCCAGATAGGGAAGAGTAAATCAAGCTTCCTTAATCTGTTCCTGCAGTGACCCGAAAGACTGTGAAGGGATCTAAAGCCATGCCATGCCCTGCGTTTAAATACAGCAAAGCAATGAGTGATCACTTGCTTTCAATACGGTCTCAATCAAATTATAACTATTCAACACATTGTACTCATGAACAGATACAAATACCAAGAACCAAAGCATTACGGCTCAGACACTAAATATAAAGGATTTCAAATATATCTTACTAACGTGAAGAATTGGAAAGAGTTCATGTATTAAAACAGACTAAGCTAAAAACACCTAAAAATGAAATGTACCTAACATTAAATGCTAAACACAGCTTTATGTCAGATTTAAAACCAACCACAGCTATTTTGTCAGTCAAAAATGTAAACACTTAATTGAAAATAGAGATATTAACTGAAATAGAAAAGCAGCTTTACTCACGAATATATTCAGAGTGAACAGCCATCCAAGATACGTTCGTAATGTCACGACACAGTTGAGTCTGGGTTTAATAATGCTCTGGTGTTTAGTGCAGTGTGTCTGTTAATGATACTGAGGGTAGTGACAGCGAGAGAAACTGCTAACCTACAGGTGTGTCCTCTGGGTGAGAGCCAATCAGATCGCAGCACAGGGACGCCTTTTTAACGGACAGATTCATATCTACACAATTTATTTGTTGACTCACCGTTTTCTGTCATCACGATACTACGGCTCAGATAACAGCAGTCTCACTGGGTTTATAAGAGATTTCATAATGTTTGTTTTATTTCGAAATGTATTTTTACACCTCTGATGCAATGGAATGTACAAAGAATATACGAAAGATTATGACAAAATATATGAATTTAACCCGATACAATTTTGATGGTATGACATCAAATTAAATACAATATATATTATATTTGATTTAGATCATTGATGAATTGATTTATATAAACAAATACAAATAAAAAGGTAGGGTTTTTTATTTCTTTCTTTTTTTAAACCTAATGATATAAAGATTTGTTTAAATTTGGTTAATATATTTTATTTTTATAATTTTCTATTGGCAAAACGACATTTTAGATTTAAATGTTTTTTATTTGACACCCTTCAAAGCATATCAACCTCAAATCACATGGATGTTTCTACAGGTTTGAGTAAGTCTTTTATGCAATGGTTTACAGATAGAGATCAAATGTATGGATACAACATTCAGATGAAATGCTATCAACCTCAGATTTAGGTCTTCAAATAGATTTTCTTTAGAACTTTTATGCAACAAGCGAAATGGAAGAAGTAGGAAAGCGTCTTACCAGGATTTTCCATCACGTGTCCAAAACTCAGCAGTCAGCAGCTCCTGAAACAAATTAACCAACGGGATCATTAAGACATTTATTTATTAAATATACATTTAAATAACCATAATAACACAGGGTATTACTCCATTATAATAAGTCTATTTAACATTTGATTGTGAGCATATAATGGCACCTTCTAATGATGTATTATTGGGCTCGTTTAAAATACTATTGCAATACAAACATTTGAATAGATGGAAAATTTTTGACTGAATTTAAAGGTCACCTATCATAGTATTTTTAGGCAATAGCATAGGTCTCAGATATATACAAAAACATGTCTATGAAGTTTTTTGCTCAAAAAACCAAACAGATCACGCCTCATATCCCTCTATTTCACTTCCCGTTTCAAAAGTGCTGATTTGGGGTATAAACAGGTCTCTCTTGAGAATGAGACGCTGGGTGTTTCTCAATGTCGAGGAAGGCTGCTCCAGAGCCACTATCTCAAGGATACTACGTCATTGAGTCCCGCCGAAGGACTGTTCCAATGTCCAGGATCCTTGGAATTCTACTGAGGCCGGCGTACTTCGTTGCAGGAAATTTTCGAGGCTGCACATGTGTAGATTCCACGGTCTTAAAATCCCCACAATGCTTTGCGCACGGACCAATTTCCAAATCTTGGCGGAAATCGCGCTCCATTTAAGGCGGAGCCTCGCATATGACGCACACCTGCACACCTGTTAGCCTGTTCCACCATTCTTCGTTTTCCGAGGCTGTAGGAAGGATTCTTGCCTTGCTTCTGAAGCAACTGACTCGGAGGGACTTGTCCTACCAAGGAAGCGTCCTCGACATTGAGAAACACCCTCCGTGTCTCAAAGAGATTTTCACCTGTATAAAGATAAGAGGGGGCGGAGCCAACGTAGGCTCATGCGGGACCTGGCAGATACTGTCTAAAATGCTGCGGTGATGAAACAAGGATTATTAGATCAAGGATTATTAGATCAACGCCATATCATGGATTATCAAGGATTCTTTCTGAAACAGTATGGAGCTCAAAGGCTTTCTCTCTTGCCGGTTATACCACAAGGTGAGTTCCTTTTTATTTCCTGCTTCTTCACACACATGCTCTGTGCAGTACAGGTTAGCTCTGAGTGTTAGCGATGCTAATGTAAACAGCGACCATATTACGTCCAAAACAGTCGGCATTGTTTCTGATAGGGCCGTGTGTCCACATTTCAGATATTACGTCATATCGGACGCAAATTTGGATCAGCTCCGTTGTAGAGAGAGATTTAGAGATTTGGGTACGGAGGAAAAGAGAGAAGGTTTTATTTTCTGACGCTGCGTGAGTAGCCTGATACACCGGGGACACATATTTATGTATAAAAGACATCAAAAAGTGCATTTTACATGATAGGTCCCCTTTAAAGATTAATTGTAAATAAATCAAATAAATCACATTTGTCTAGAATCCTCATGTTTTACAGAAAGCTTGATCTATGATCATGTTTTTGTTTATGGGTTTATTTGTGGTACAAGATATAAAATTACAAACAAAAAATCACCAAACATTTAAAGTCTGGTCACGACTTGAGCATGTGAATAATGCAAATGTACTCAAGATGTCAGCAGCAGTGAAGTTACTGTTGAAACGTTTGAACAACTTGAATCAGAAATGCAGCAGAGCAGCCTCCCTGATGTGTTGTTGCTGAACACAGAGGGACAATCGACACTTCTGACAAATCACCCCAGTTTGTTTTAGCACCAAATCAATCAAACACAATCCAATGAATAACAAAACACACTCAGTATTTCACAGTGTGACAAGGCTGAGATGAAGTGAGGCCAACTCTGCACAAAGCTGCAGAAATAGTAGCAAAATATGATGACAATAATCAGAATACTTTATATATCCAGGGGCGAATCGTGTCTTAGAATGAAATAAAATAAAATATGAATAAATCAAAGATATAATTAAAATATTACACATTGCAGAATGTCCAATAGAAAAAGATCAAATGAAAAAAATACCAACAAATATAATATACACATATAGTTGAAGTAAAAAAAGCACATACTTAAAAAATGTTTAGCAGAAAATCTGATGAGTTTTTTAAGGATATATTACATTTTGATTCAGCATCAAGTCATCATTCAACACTACCTCGCAGCCAAAGTCACCCTTAATATCATGTTTTCCTTATTTAAATTCATATAACTATGCTTTACATCTGGTTATTTCACATAGAAAAATGCTTTGCTGTGATTTTCTGTTTATCGTGATATCCATATTTTAATGATTCCTGCAATTAAAATGCACACTTTGACACTTAAATATGTACTACGCAGTCTTGTCTAAATTGTTGTGTTCCGAACTATGTGCCTTCAAACAGGAAATAAAGATGTCAAAGCACAGGGAAGGAGGAAGTGATGAATTCAACAACAACACTATTTAAACATCCTTTAGCTTCAGGGCAGAGCAGCCGGGGAAGGGAGGATCAATAGTGTCAATATCAGGATCACCAGCACAGATAAGAGGCTGGCATCGACCAACATAACGACCGTCTGTGTTTAAATCACAGCGCGGCCTGTGATTGGTCAACATAAGCAGGTGTGGTTACATGCTAACGCTAACAGGGGAGGGTCCTTCAGCGGTATCAGGCTGACCTTTGGAGTGTCAAGAGTCCTCTGACAACAAACTGTGTGTGTGTGTGTGTGTGTGTGTGTGTGTGTGTGTGTGTGTGTGTGTGTGTGTGTGTGTGTGTGTGTGTGTGTGTGTGTGTGTGTGTGTGTGTGTGTGTGTGTACACTGCATAAGAGAAAGGGAGAGTGGAATGCAACTCTATTTGACCTCCTTACCAGGTGGACTAGGCCTTGTTCAGATGGAAAGATGAAGCACTGTTTCTCTGGGGAATTCAGCACTAAAATGTATCTGTGTTTAAAGAAAAGGGCAATACGTGACTTTATTCAGTTATAACATCTTGTGTTGTTTCACAAACTTACTTTTGTTTGAGATCATTGATCGTAGATTAGAAATGCTGTCCTTGAAATCTGTCTGCGGTGGGACAACGTAGAAGCGAAATTAGGAAACTCCTGTAAGGTAAACAAACAAAGATTATTAATAATGATATTAACATTAATAATACACTTTATTTGCTTAGAAGCATTCAAACTGATTATTTTGCTTTCACATAAAAACAAAACATTTGACACAAACAGGTAATTAAATCAAATATACTTAAAGACAGCAACTAAACAAACACACATCAATTAAACAAATAGAAAGCAATGAAACCTAATAAAAATCACAAAGAAATATAAAGGCGGGGTTTTTAAAAGTGACCTGACAGAGTTCTATCATACAGACACTAACAAGACGAAATAAATGAATAAGTGCAATAAATAATTCATTAGAATTCATAAAAACATACCACTAAGTGGTTTTAGAAAAATAAAATAAAACTACATGAAAATAAAACACTATCAGCTAACTTCAGACACTCCTCTGTCTGGTCCGCTTTGGTTCAGTCCAACCGGTCTGACAAGTGTTGCTGTAATGTACACAGCACATGTCCAACAGCTGTAGGCGGGGACACATGTCTGCACTGTAAACTCATGCAAAGGGTTCTTCAAAAAGACAATGTCCACTAATGCTCTAATGTGCATCAGGTTGTCCACGATATGTCTACAGGAATACTCAAATAAAGAGCGATTTAAAGCTAATCCTTAAAGATTGATCTACTTTAAAACTTAGATAATGTGACTGCTCACAGCAGGAAGTATTTAATAAAGTGGGGTTAAATCAGAAACGTGACTCTTATCAGGTAACTGAGCTCTTACTGGTACGATCAAATCATTCATTTCCAATAAATACACAATAGGAGTAAATGGTATCGTGGCATGCCAGAGTATTAAAGTTGATGGTTATCATACTGTGTACATGTGTTTATCTTCAGTATTGAAAAATACTTACATAAGTAAAAATAGGAGAACCTAAAGTATATTTTAATTAGGGCTGAACGATTGATCGATTTTAAATCGAAATTTGAAATGATGCGATTATCAAATCGGAAAGCCTGTGATTTTTTATAAATTTAGTTTCTTGTGTGTCAGTCATCCACACCAATCAGAAGTGCTGTGCTCCACATGTACAAGCCATTGTTAACCAATCAGAAGTGGCCCATGATAGAAGCTGATAGACAGATTGATCCAATCACCTGTCAAGTATTTTTGAAATACTTTTCCAAATGGCTTCCAATGGAGCTTTCCTAGATGGTTTGGTGAAACAAACCGTCTGAGTCAGGTTAGTAATGCTCCATCACATGTTTCTATTACACGGTGAATCTTAAACTGAAGCTTGACTTTAAAGCAACCCAACAGAAGTTTCTTGTAAGTTTAGTTCTTTCACTCGCAGCTCGGGCTGCGGGGGTGCTAGAGATGGGAGCACGTTGATACGACCTTCCTAGCCGGAAATATGGCCACATTTTACAATAAACTTCCGTTGGGTCGCTTAAAAACAAATATCGCAATCACAATATCTGTCAGAAAAATCGCAAATAGATTATTCCCCCAAATCGTACAGCCTTAAATTTGAATTATTAATAACCATAGCGCATTATTTTGAAAGCTGACCAAATAGTTTAGCAGTTAATGTAACATGCTAAAGTGCTGCTAACGTGTAAACAGACATGCTTTAGTTTTGAACAAATTATGGTTTTATGGTTACAAGCCAATTTTAGGGGTCATTGTTACTGACAGAACAAATGATAATAATAGTGTATTAACCCAATACAAATCTCATACCATACCAACCCTGACACATCCATTTATTGTCAACAACGCAAAAGTAAAATATTTTTTTTGGAACATAGTTATTTTTTTAGCCTGAAAATCAATCCAATAAAATACCTGAGCTTAAATTAAAATAACAACGAATTTGACTTCTCACCATTAAAAAAAAAAGCTACTTTAGCCATGCATTATTCACTCCCTCCGACCTGCCCATAAGGAGAGAAGTTGATCCGCACTTCAACGCACAAATAATTGACGAGATAAAGTCTGGTCTCAAGTATCCTCCACAGCACTCCAGCTCGAAATAAAACAGCTACAGGAGCCGGCGAAAAGCAAACAGGTGAGTTAATGTTCAGCCAAACTAATCCACTCCGTCCCCGCATTGTAATGTGGAGAACAACACACACACACACACACACACACACACACACACACACACACACACACACACACACACACACACACACACACACACACACACACACACACACACACACACACACACACACACACACACACACACACACACACACACACACACACACACACACACACACACACACACACACACACACACACACACACACACACACACACACACACACACACACACACACACACACACACACACACACACACACACACACACACACACACACACACACACACACACACACACACACACACACAGTGGAGTTTCCTGATGTCCGGTTTCAAGTCTTTGTTGTCTCTTGTGACAATTATCTCCACATTCAGCGAGTACAATTTAAACCACTGTAAGCAAATCGGCAGCCAGATTTACAGGTTTTGTAACAAGATCCATCCGCGGTATTTTTGTGTTTTCACACGAGTGCAAGTGTGAACGCCTTATTCTGTTGTTTAATAGAATCGAGCTCCCAGGCCTCTTACGCATTATTCAAAAAGCCTGCGATCTTTTAAAGACTAACCCTAACCCTTTAGATCGACGTAAAAGAACGGTTGGTATTGCAATATGAATAAAATCTACAACAAATTTCAATATAATGCAATGTGTCAAATAAACAGGGCGACTGTCGCTGCGAGGGAGTGCGGTCGTCTTTCAACCAGAAGGTTGTGGGTTCGATCCCAGCCCATGCAGTCAACGTGTAAGGAGGCGTGTGGTGCAGTGGGTTGTCCGTTGGTGTTCGATTCAGTCACAGGTTCAAACCCCACTGCAGTCAGCATGTCGTTGTGTCCCTGAGACACTTCACCCCAAATTGCTCCTGTGGGGATTGTCCACAGTATTGAGTATGTAAGTCTAACAAGTGACATGTCATGTAATGTAATGTCGATGTACCCTTGGGTAAGATACTTAACCCTGAGTTGCTCCCGATGGCATGGCCAACGGTGTGTGAATGTTAGGTCCTAGAGTAAGGTACACTGCTCTGTATGAATGGGTGAATGACATGTTATATAAAGTGCTTTGAGGGGTCTTAAAGACTGGATAAAGCTCTATATAAGTACAGTCCATTTACAGTTCAGTCCATGTTTGATAGTGAGCAATAGGCTTACAATTAGAGGTGCATGATTAGTCTATAGTCAGAAAAATAATCAGCAGAAACTCTTTTAATAATCGATAAGTTAGGTTTCAGTTGCTAAAGAATGGAGAGTTCTTTCTTTTCTCTATTTGATATAATGATAAAGTGAATATCTTTGTTTTTTTTTATGACAAAACAAGACATGTAAAGACAAGCTTGGACTGCCATGGGTAGTTTCTCTATTTTCTAACATTTTAAACAGCAAATTATGAATTGATTAATCAAGAAAATGCTTCTAGAGAATGGTTACTGTATGTCTTTCATTGTTTGCATAATAACTGTCATGCAGGCAATAAACTAATACTTGGTAAAAGACATCCAAATACTGTTTATATGAACTGTACTGGGCAACAAGCTAAACAATACAATTTAGATTCTGCATTTTTCTAAGACACTTTCCCTTGTAATAATATTCGCAATCTAAACTGTAAACAAACCTTAATAATGTAGATTGTACTCAAGGCCAAAGGAACTAAATAACTCCAATGATTGACTTTAGGAAATGCCCGAGCTAGGTCAGTTGGCATAATATTCCTTTCACAAAGTTAACGTTTAAAATCAGCTGTTCTTTGTTCGCTCTGAAAGTTCATACATTCCACACAATCCTGTTTGTTCACAATGAGCTCCTAATTAGCTCGTTGGGAACTGGCAGTCCTCTGGATGAAAGGCTGAGAGCGTTTCATCAGCTTCAGGCTCATTCTGCACCCTTGGCTCAGACTGAATGAAGAACCAGGAGGCTGTTTGTTTGGGAACGATGCATGCATCTCAAAGAGGCCTCTGTCAGCCGCTATGGCTGATAACAAACATCCCACACAGACAACCACAACATTCAAATACTCAAGCAACTCCATTCTGAACACATCTCTGCTTTCTATTCATGATTATTCAAACTAGCTTGTTTTAGCAACTTTGACAGTTTATTTACAATGCAAAACATTTACTAGAAATCAGAGCATTCATCTGCAGGAGCGTCTGTTATAAGCTTTAGTTAACAAAGAAAAGCAAAGGAATATCTTGGTTCAGAACATATGTGGCAGATATTGTTCCTTGCTGTGTAGGAGTACAGGAAAAACTAGCAGAAACTAGAACGTTGAGTAAGCATATTCCTAGAAATGCACCAAAAACGAGTCCCTCTGCAAAGTTTGAACAGGAATTGGAATTGGAATTGGATTCAACCACGTTGAAAATTCTTGTTGGATGTTGTTGACATATTAGAGTCAAAAGTATTTAGCGAGGTGATTTCTGATATCTCTTTGTATTACTTAAATCAGATGTAGTTAAAAGCCATAAAAAAAAACATGTTTTTAAGTGATTTGAATCAGGCTATGAATGATGTAAGAAAAAAAAGGCTCAGTAAAAAGAAACTTCAGAATACAGATTACTTGAAAATTCATCAAAAAAAAAGACCAGGCAGGTATGTATGGTCAATCTCCACACATTTTGAAAGATACTACGAGAGTAAAACCAAGTAACCGTGGAAAATGTACTAATATCATGAAATATCTCCAGTGAATTACTTACCTTAAGTCTTATTATTTTAAGAGTTACATGTTAAAAACTACAAATAGCATATCTAACGCTCACTTGTTGTCAGTTAGGGATACATCTACAGATGTAAATAGACCACACTAGTGAGCACCTCAATGTATCTTGGACATTTCTTTTCCAACTAGCATTTCAAATAATTGACCAGAAAAAAGTATGTGTTGTTGTGCCACTCCGTAAAAATGTTTCAAGTTCTTGAGACTCGCTCCTCTCCATCAGACAAAAGCAATACCTCTTCAGCTGAGGATAAAGTATCTCATGCATCGAAAGTTGGATAGCTGCAATAGAAGGTGCTATTTGTGAAAAAGACTAAAGTTTAAGCCATGAAGGGTCACCACTCTAATCCTGAGAGATCAATACCAATCCCCTGCAACATGCCACATCACCACCAACCTGTAATACTAACTGCTTTTACATAACTCAGATTGAAAATGAAATGTACCATCATGTCTTCAGTTCCATGGATGCCAGGCTGAATCTCTGTCAGATGCAACGGCCCACTATCTGAATACAAAGCCCAATAACACGACCGACCTGATTACAATGCTGCCTATCTAGAACAAATAGCTGCAGTTCCCTTTGTCTTTCCTCTTTTAAAGAGTCTGTGATGTCCTATAGGGCGTAATAGTGCTTTCAGTCAGTACTAAAGAAATGTCTGCTTGTTGGAACAAGTAGACGGGCCTGTGAAAGGAATGCAGTGAATGCTAAAGAGACGGGCACTTTTTTTGCTTAACCTGCAAGCTAAATGTATTTAATACTGAACAAGAGAATCACAATAAAAGCAGCAAAGTTGTTGCATTCGGTTGAATCAGAAGTCCTCTTAGCAATTATAGTTTAGTCTTAATAATCACACTCAATTATAGAGTAGGATAGTGACCTTGTTAATCCCTATG
The DNA here is from genome assembly GCF_949606895.1 of Notothenia rossii. NCBI lineage: Eukaryota > Metazoa > Chordata > Actinopteri > Perciformes > Nototheniidae > Notothenia > Notothenia rossii. The sequence continues at coordinate 6,735,681 of NC_136908.1, read as the reverse complement.
AGGAATTACCAAATGTTTACTGTTTTTTCTAACTCCTGTACAATGTATGTTGCTGTAACATAGCTTTAACTACTGTTACATGTAACCCAACAACCTAACAGTGGTGTAAAGTAACTAAGTACATTCTCTACTTTAGCTACAATTTTCAGATACATGTACTTTACTTGATTGTTGTTGTTTTGCTACTTTGTAAATTGTGTACTTTTACACCACTACATGTATTTAATACCTTTAGTTACTTTACAGATTTGGATTAATGATGGGAAATATAATCATATTATTCTCAAATGGACCAATCTGCAGAATGACTACTTTTACCTTAAGTATATTTTGATGCTCATACTTCTCTATTTTTACTTGAGTAACATTTTGAAAGCAGGACTTTTACTTGTAACACAGTATTCCAACACTCTGGTACTTATACAAGTACCTATACTTATACTTATGCAAACTTATACAATACAGGTAAAGGTAGCAGGTACATGTAAAGACAAGTTATCTATTACCAAAGTCTGAATCCAGTCATTTTCCTTCTCTGTTTTCTCTTCTCCTTACTAATGTGACACACTAGATCTAGGTGTGAGAGCTAAAGATAGAGACGCACTGCCATAATGCTAATCCTCAACTAGCCTGGGTAAATTAGAGCAGCAACAGGTAGCTGATGGATGTATAAAGAGAAAGAGAGGCGGGGCTCCATTCATTTCTATGAGAGTTACTCAGTGGCGCATGAAGCCAGAAATAGAGCGACTGTAGATCAAGAAAGTACCCGGATGTGGGCCCACAGAGCATGCGCAGTAGAGGTTTCCCTTATCTGCTCTCCGACGATAATGATTTAAATAAGGGCTACTAAAGTGTTCAAAATGGGTAGTTAAAATGTCTTAAACGCTGATTTATATACATTAGTTTCCCAAGGTACAGTATATATATTTTACTTTTAATATCAAACTACTGTAAACGTTTCTTTTTATGTATAAAGTACACTATGTTTATATGTTCAGCAGATTGGTATATTAGATAGTATTATATTGTATTCTGTATATTTTATAAGGTTTACATACGTATCGTTTACTGAGAATATGTATATATTGTTTATTTTGTCCCTGTCTATTCTAAATCAATGGGGAAAATTCTTTCTGACCTAAAACGACGTCACGCAAGTTGTAGTACCGTCGTTTGGCCAATACTTCCATTCATAAAAAACAGCTTCAACGGCTGTTCCAGTACTTTAGCAATTAGCTTAGTTAGCTAACACAAATTAGCTCACACTTGCCGTTGGATCTCAACAAAACGTATGCAGTATGGTCCACAGAAGTTACTCACCTTTGCTTATACTCGGTTATCCTGTGTTGGAGTGTATCCAAAAGGTAAGTGTCGTGTTTTTATCCTCCTTTGTCGTTGTTTATCCCGTACCTGATTACTTTTGACACTTGTCGCTGCTGTCCATCACAAGGCGGAAGTAGCTTCACTAACTACCTTCTGACCCGAATAAAGTCACAAAACTAACAACAAAAAACAACCAAAGCATTCAGGTATCGTCTGAGTTGTTCCCCAATTGGAGTAACAGCCGCTAAATGTTGTTGCTTAAAAAAAAACGTTTGTTAGAACTTTGCTGTCAGAAAAGGTGTTGCATGGTTAACTCGGTAGGCAGATTAAGTACGGCTGCGCATGCGCACTTCAAAGCAGGGTGACTGCTCCCCCATCTAGTGAACTGTAAACACCGCGAGATCACGTGACCAGCTGAGCCCCCTGGATGCTGTGCTGGCAAATTACATTTCTGATCATTTGTTAAAGATTGTAACCATAACAAAATAAATACAAAAAAGTTACGGTGAATAACTAACACTTTAGTTATAGGGACAGGGAAGGGTTTGCTTTGCCCCCCTAATTTAACATATTTCAAATTTGCAAGCATAATATACTACTACTACATCTTTATTTAATACTTTAAAAATTACGTTTTTTTCACACAGAACATATGAAGAGTTTGACAATAAGATCATCTCTTTTGGGGGTAATTACAGTTTGTTTGTTTTTAGCCTTTATTTAACCAGGTGAAAGCCCCTTGAGATCAAAAGATCTCTTTTTCAAGGGTGACCTGCAGGACATTAGTTACACATGTAACATAAAAACAACAGAACAACAATAAGGATGACATAAAACATAATGTACAGGGTAAAGTTTACAAACTCTATTTACAGTGACAAACATTAATTTGACAGTAAAGAAAGATTTATTTGATCATTTCCTGATTTTCAAACCAAACAATGGATTATTTTTCCAGAAAACAATAATCAAATGATGTACGCTTTTCTTCATTTAGTAAATTGTAAGTATATTTCTCTCATTAATTCTAAATAAAGCCATTTGTTTCATCACTTTGATTTCAAAACAGATTGAAACATGTCCCAAGTGTAAATGTAAGGACATAAAATATGTCTATTTCAATCTGGGAGGAAATAAAATAGCAATATATGACATGTCCATGTATATATAATTGTTTTCAAAGAAATAGCTTGTGGAGACATTTCCAGCTTGTTTCTGCTATCTACATTTTGAGTTTCATTCAACTCCTTAAACCTCAGTACATCTCCGTTTCTACAGAAAGAACAGCAGTCAAAAAGTTTGAACATTGTGATCTCTCCTGGTCGTTTGTTGAACTGCATGTTATGAGCACATTACAAGTGTTTGTGGCCGATACACCATAGTTTAAAGATGTGTCTGCCATCTACTGGTTGGTAGAGACTCTGCCAGAGTGTAGAAGCTGCAGGGTGAGAAAGAAAAGCTACTCAATAATCACCTGTAAAATGCATGACTTTTTGTAGAGGTGGCAAAAAGTACAAAACCACAATGAAAGTATAATACACAAGTACAAGTCCTGCATTTAACTATCTATACTTGTGCTGCCTGTAACAATGTAACATTCCCTTCTGTCGGACAAATAAAGGTTTTTTGTTTCTTATATCGGCTAAAGATATTCAGTCGTCAGATAAAAAGTATAATAAGTCGTAGCTCAGTCAGTATAAGAGTAGTTTGGCTCTGTGAAACCTGATGGACTTATATGATTCTGTTTTCTTCAAGTTTGTATCTTCTTGGTCGGATGTACTTACTGTAAGTCGCTTTGGATAAAAGCGTCAGCTAAATGAAATGTTATGTAAAGTAGAAAGTAGCATAAAGTGGAAATCATAATACCTCAAATTTGTAATTTAGTAATTAAGTTTTTGTTGTTCAATTAAAACGTCTTAATCAAACTAAATAATAATAATAATAATAATAAAGCTTTATAGCACTTTTCATACAGCTCAAAGTGCTTGACTTGAATAAATTCCCCTCAGATTATTTGTTATGAACTTTAAAAGGTACATGCTGCAACATATAACATTTTATCAGGTTATTGTACACAAGGAGGTAAAAGGTATGATAATAAGAATTAAATAAATAATCGTTTCTCTCTGACAGGTAAGACACAAGACAACTGAGTCGATGCAACAATATCAAATATAAAACCCTATAAAATCTTTAAATGAAAGAATAAACACAGAAAAAGTAACTTTTAGAATCAAAATCTGCTTTATTACCAAGTTTATGTATGAGGAATTTGCTTTGGTATAAGTCACATACAGTGTGCCAAACTCAAGGCCCGGGGACCAAATCAGGCCCTTGGTGGATTTAATTTCGGCCCGCAGGATAATTTCTAATTACTATTCGATCTGGCCCGCCGGTATATTGCACGCACACCTTCACTCCATCCTGAGGGTTTCCTCAGCTCAGAGCCTGAGCCCAAACATTGATGAAATTGCACCCAAGATGAGATGCCAAGTATCTGGCTTGGACTAGCATCAAAGAGCAGCAAACTGAGTTTCGCACTTTTTTTCTTGAGACAACAGGGCATGTTTGTTTTTTTCTTTGAGGGAAATAGTTTTGTTGAAGCTGTTGTTGGCCTGTGGGAAAATGTAATCATAAGAAATGACTCTGGAAAAGCTGCAGATAGAGCCATAAGAAATGAATGCAACTGATTATTTAATGTTTAATGTGTTTTTATAGGCAATCATTTAAGCTTTGTTAGTTCCAGGTTTAATATGTGCAATAAGTTCATTTCAATACGTTTTGCAATAAACATTGAACCAGTCCGTCCCTCGTCTAGTACCCATTTTTTTATTTTGGCCCATAGTGTATTTGAGTTTACACCCCTATAAGTGGTGCAGACAGAGACACAGAAAGAAGAATAAGAACCAGAAAATACCCCAAAAAATAATACAATTATAAAAGTATTTAGCATAGTTCCTCTGATATTTTCCCAGACACTCCTCAAACACTCAGACACTCCTCAAATATTTGCAGTAATCGAAGAACAAGGCGTCGATGCCAGCGCTGATACTGCAGCGGTGGTTTTCATGTACATTTATGTGCCCTTTGTCAGCCTGGTATTAGAAAGTAAACAGTGTTTCTGCTGTGAGAATAGCGG
>NC_136908.1:6686845-6731019 GCF_949606895.1 Notothenia rossii | reverse complement strand
ATCAGTGTGCTGTTATTTCACCATGACCAGCATCTTTACACCTTTCTACTATTTAAAAAGATACTTTTTTATTTATTTATATTTGTTCAATTCAAAACCTTGCTGTACTTTAAATACTTGGCACATGTCCATCAATACACATTCAAAGATTGTGCAAATGAATTATCCATGTTGACATATAATTCATTTTTTCAAGAAAAACAATACATCCAAACATTTTATAGAAGTCTATGAGAAATGTAGCTTACTTCTCACTTGATGTAATACCTCAGAAAACATTTTCCTAATTAGTTTATGCACTTAATCACTACTTTCAGATTCAGATTCAACTTTATTGTCAGTACATGTACTAGTGACGAAATGTAAGTTTAGGCATCTGACCAGAAGTGTAAAATAGCAGTGCAGGAGTCTACATAATGAGAATAATTATACATGGAATTTTTATAAATAGAATAATTATAAATAGGCTATAAACAGATGAATATATAAAGTGTAAACGGCATTGATAATAAAATATAAAATATATAAACAGGTGGATGGTGGGTATGGGCTTGAGTCTATCAGCGTGCAGAGTTCAGCAGGGTAACAGCCCTGGGGAAGAAGCTGACCCTGAACATCGGATATGTGGACCCCCAGGAACTTGAAGCTAGACACACGCTCCACCGCCGTTCCATTTATGTGGATGGGAGTGTGTGTGTTGCCTTTTCGATCTCCTGAAGTCCACAAAAAGTTATTTTGTTTTTGTTGTGTTAAGGGCCAGGTTATTGTCAGCAATAAGTCTTTTTTCAATACTTCATTGTGTTCATTTTGTACATTAAGAGTAAAATACACAATATAGAGGAGTGGGATTCATAGTGTGGCTCCTTTGTGATTAACAAGTCGCTATCTAGGTGTTCTTCAGCAGTCAGTTGTTGTAAATGACCCATTTTCTGGTAATTTCACTACCAACAAAGCTGGTTTTAGCTCGCAAAGTTTGCATCTCAAAATATAACTTGAATTACGGAAGCAAAGTGTGAACCAAGCTAGCATTAGCATTAGCATTAGCTGCTAATGGCACCAAGACGTCACTCTTTCCCAGCTCGTCGAAACTCAAGGCTTGAAAAAGGTGGTCCACTCCACATAGCTAAAGTTAAGGTAAAAAAAATGCAAGTATTCTTGTTTTCGTTTTACTTCTTTGTTATTGTGCTAGGATTGCACGTGCTGTCCTACAACCACGGTGAGTTCATGATAACACTGATCTACTGACTATGTGTCCTTCTGGTCCCAGTTGACGTGCACAACAGTACTGTATCTCTGCACCCTATGTTCAGCCACATCTCATCACGTATTCACCTGCTTTACCTGTCTGATAAAAGATGGACATCATGGTGGGTCTGAATGGGATAATTAAGATTTGGATCATCGGTGTCACACAGAGGACGCGACTGTTTACTCAGGTTGTTTATACTGTTGCAATGTGAGCGACTATCACCTCCATACATCAGACGTACGTGTGCCCACACACAGGGGAATGTGATGATAATCTGGATTTGAATAATGTGAAGAATGCCCTCCAGTGCAGACATGCCGCTGAGGTGAGGTGTCTTTTAAAATATATTTTATTCAGATTTGGGATTTTATTACAAAACAATACATTAAGAGTTTCTCCCTCTCTTTAACGATGACCGTTTTGCACAACAGCTACTTATCGCGGGTTTAAGCAGAAGGAGGAATGTCTGGCAGTCTGTGACCATTACAGCAAGAAAAATGACAAACATGTCATGTGTGTTTCTCCGTAATGAGTCTCACCTTTGAGTCGCTAAGGAAGCATCCAGGAATGCCTGCTATTCAAAACATCTCCGTCACTGTTTATACATGACACTTGCTTGGAAAGTTACCCATTAATGCAGACAGCGTCTCAGAGCGAGCCTGCTTCCTTCCTGCTGGATCTCGCTTAGACTAGACTTTGTGTTTTGGTATCAGCGGGCATGTTTCGGGCCGGCGGTGCTGATAGGCCGGTCTGTCCCCGAGCCACTGTGGTCCCAGCAAACAAAACCAGGAAGAGCAGGAATGTACCAACGGGGACTTTTACTGTAATCGCAGAACTGCACAACAGCAAGCGAAAACACAAAAACATTTGAGGTTTGGTAGTGTAGATGATGTCGTAACACATATCCCAATACATCTTTCAGGTTATTTGCACATGAAATTCATATTTTAGAATGTCCTTGGAGGTTCTTATGAAACACATGAAATAAATAGTTGTTAATGATGGGATTCTGGGTTGCACAATTTTGTTAAATGCAGCAGACAACAGTCCTGTCACAGTTTCCGGGATTCATTTCTCCCATCCGACGAGGACTTTACCAGAGTCAGGGAGTTCCTTCACTTTCTTTTGCATCTTAACGAAAGTTAAACATACATTTGAATATATCATAAAGTTGCCCAGTATTACAATTTAGGTTAAGCCTTTCGTTATATTTACCATCAATTTGGACATTGTTTATTCCTCTTCTAAGGATGATGAAGTTGGTTGGTTAACCGTTATTTTATTACCTCCAAATGACTTCTTCGTTTCCATAGATTTCAATTATCCCCCAATTTGTTCAGGTCATAATTGATATGACCTTTAGTGTGGTTTCTGTGACTAAAGACATATCTATCAGCCTCGGCTGTACATTGTGTTCAGACTTTCAACAGACCTTGTGTTAGTACACTGGGAGGGGCTGTTTAAAGTCCAGTCAGAATAATTGGGATAATTTAGTCGAGATCACATGTGTCAAACTCAAGGCCTGGGGGCCAAATCAGGATCCGCAGGATAATTTCTAATTACTATTAGATCTGGCCCGCCGGTATATTGCACGCACACCTTCACTCCATCCTGAGGGTCTCCTCAGCTCAGAGCCTGACCCCAAACATTGATGAACTTGCACCCAAGATGAGATGCCAAGTATCTGGCTTGAACTAGCATCCCAGAGCAGCACACTGAGTTTCAATGGATGTTTCCTTCTGCACTTTGTTTCTCACGACAACAGGGCATGTTTTTTTTTTTCTTTGAGGGAAATAGTTTTGTTGAAGCTGTTGTTGGTCTGTGGGAAAATGTAATCAAAAGAAATGACTCTGGAAAAGCTGCAGATAGAGCCATAAGAAATGAATGCAACTGATTATTTAATGTTTAATGTTGTTTTTATAGGCAATAATTTAAGCTTTGTTAGTTCCAGGTTTAATATGTGCAATGAGTTCATTTCAATACGTTCTGCAATAAACATTGAACCAGTCCGGCCCTCGACTAGTACCCATTTTTTTTATTTTGGCCCACTGTGTATTTGAGTTGAACACCCCTGCTCTAGATAATGGTTATTCAAAGCCTTGGAAAGTGTTCCTGGATGGTTATTGGATCATGATTATGCTGTTTGATCTTTGGATCGACTCCAAATTTGGAAACCTGTGCTCTAGATAATTTCAGGGATGTATTGGGTAAGCTATTCATGGTGGAATATGTTTGCTCTGTATCAGGTATCTCTTGAAAAAGACTACCTGCCCGGATAAAGTTCATGCAGTTTGAGATCTTATCCCTCTCCTCAGCCCAGTATTTTTTTTTCATGCAGTTCCTAAATCGGCTACTGAAAATTCACAACAAGCACAATGTCCTAACCTGAAATGTTTCCAAGCAAAAACAACACTCCTGATCCCAGTGAGACTTTCACAAACAATCACAGCAACACAATCGAGATTTACCATCAGCCCACATGTCGGGGAAAAGAAAAGAAATGGGCAACATCATCGAACAAGGACTAAAACAAAGGCAAACAATGCGAGGAGTGTTTTGACAACAGCGTGATTAAGGTGGTAATCTCCCTCCTCCATCCAGCCCATATCAGTTCCCTGAGCAAACAGCAGACGTGCTCCTGCTTTTCCTTTGTTTCTTTTTCCTCCCGGTTTTCTCCTGCGCTAAAGGAATTCGGTAGGAATGCAGAAAAAGCATCCTGTTTTTTCATTCCTCGCTCTTAGTCAGCTTTTCACACTATGGAAATCCTACTGACGTCAGGCTCAATGACGAGGATGTCACTGTGGTAATGGATACGCAGGTGGACATCACCAAGGTGTGTTTCTGCAGCATTCTCCTAATTTTTCTTTCCCCAACAAAAGTTTTCAATGCACACAAAAAAACACATATTAACCTGTGTTTGACTTTGAATGTTGCTAATGCCTCATTTACTGTGTAGTCTGTCATTCCTTAAACATTTGTCCTGTGACCTGGAAGTCCTGCAGATAATCAGAAGTCTCCGACATCCTCTATAGTAAACACGTCGCTCTCAGAGGACAGCCTATCTAAAGTAAACATCAGTGCACGGAGCGACAAGGGGACAAACTCAACACTTCTGCAGGCTACATTAAACTGTACACAAAGAAAAGCTGTGTGCAGAAACTACATACTACAACAGGTTTACTGTGGGCCTGTTCTGTAGTTAAATACTGAGACTATTACATACATTCACCTGATCGGTCTAGAGCAGGGGTTCCCAAACTTTTCAGCCCGCGACCCCCAAAATAACAGTGCCAGAGACTGGCGACCCCCTAGCGCAGAAACACTGCGCTAGTGGATTGTCAAAGGGGGAGCCTCGTTGCGGGGAAATTATACAGATGGCTAGTCCGCCCCTGAAAATGTCTATGCAAACGTTATTATTAATAATAATTAAAAATATATATAAAAAAAAATTATCAATTTTTTTTTATATATCTTTTTTTTTAATTTTCCATTTTTATTTTGTAATCATCTCGCGACCCCCACTTTGGGAACCCCTGGTCTAGAGACTTGACCAGGGATTTCATCTTTATTCATTTATACATAAGTTCATACATACAACCTACAACTTAAAACATCTGTTAATACTTCAAGCCATGGTTTTTATATTGTCACGGTACAAAATATATATCCACACCATGATTTCATTGTATTTCTCTTCAGCAATGTCATCCAACACTCAAGCTCCAAAGTATTGGATCAGAAGCTAATGAAATATAACTGTACAAAGCTACTTGTTGGGAATACTTGATTTAAGTTTAGCACTGCTTACATGTATTGTCCCTGTCAATACATCATCCATGTTATACAGCAACATGCGTTCAGAAAAAGAACAATTATAATGTCCTCATACATTGTTTTGTTTTTTAACTAGTCAATTGGACAACTATGGATGATACAGTCATAGTAAATATCTGATTACAGTAAATGATTTGTTACAATCAGCAATAAAGAACATTTACATGAAAGCTTTAAAACCACAGAAGAAAAATAAACAGTTTGCAGCCTGAAGTCTTTTGCAGTTTGCATTGTTCTGCCTTTTTTTGGAAGCCTTTATTGTAAAAGTAGCAATTTGCATTATGTTTTTAATTTCTAATTTTGCAAGACAACCACCAAATGACCTGTCCTTAGCTTCTGCATTGCTCCTCCAAAAACACGGGAGAAAAAGACGTTAGCTAACAGATATTCAAAATGTTAATGTTGGAAAGAAGTTGAGGCTATAATTTACATTGTTTGCAGCTACAGTAGGTCAACGTTGAAAGTTATCTAACGTTAACTAACACCAACACGGGTGCTGTCACCACCACAAAGCCAACTTCTCTTTACCTCGGATTGAACAATGTGCAAAAATGCAACGTTCAGGCACTTTTTTTGAAGACTGTTCCACTCTTTGCACTCAGTTCCCCAAAATCTCCATTACTCTCTTATGTAGCCTTTTTGCCTCTTGTGTCTGTATGTTTTGAGGATTCAGAAAACCCTGGGATACATGCATGCGTTTCGCTCAAGTTTTAACATTCATACAATCACAGAGGCATGTCTTTGGGATAATCCCCCCCCCCCCCCCCCGGCTTGCATAGAAAGGACTGATTACGTGGATTATTAGTGCAAAATAACCATACGCTATAATGAAAAACAGGTAGAGACAGGAGGAGAAAGTGTTTTGAGGCCAAATTAAACAGGAATGTAACTTCTTGCTATACATATTGATTGTGATGGACTTAATGAACTGCCTTAATGTGATGACATGTGCATTTTATGTGCATTAAATATATGTTTCATAGGTTTCGTATTTTAAGATGGGTTCCTGAAAGATTTATGACCAATAGTATATCAATAGAGTAGCTTTCGAATTCATGCTCAAATCACATTTCTGCTATTACAAGACCCTGTAGTTTAATTTACAAAACAAGTTAGATATCAATCTTTAATAATGGGATGCTTTTCTTGTATTAAATTTGACTCGCAGGAATAATGGACATCGTTTTAATTAACCTTTAATCATTGATCAAATGTAGACAGATCTGAGCCATTTCTATTAAATATATACTTTCAAAAAAAGAAAATCGAATTTCTTCAACTTAATGGCATTTTCTAAACGTCTCAACTCGTCAGATTAATAGATCATTGATTGTTTGTTTTAAAAGATTCAATGAAATGATAGAAAAAGTTATCATGTGTACACTGAAATCACTGCAGCATGTCTATTTGCTCTTTCAAAGTCCACTCTTTTGTTTTGTTCGCTTAATGTTTTTGTAAAATGTCTATGAACTGGTGTTACACCCAACGATTACAGTTAATTATTTGTTTAAGTCTAGCCAACTTTAGTTTCTTAACAATAAGCGTCCATATCGATTAAACAAATGAGACTACATTTGCGGAAATCCATTGTGTAAAGTAAAAGTATCCATGTCCCTTGACATAGAGTACATGGATTATTTCCTCCAAGAAAGGGAAAGTTAACAGTGGATCAAGTGGTGAACTTGTGCTTACTGGCATGTCAGTATTAGGGGCTTGGACTGTGAGCTGGAGGGTCGCCGGTTCAAGTCCCCGACCAGACCTAAAATGTGGAGTATGGACTTCTACTTTGAGAGGTCCCAGTTCACCTCCTGCCCTGCCGTGGTGCCCTTGAGCAAGGCACCAGACACCCCCCTTCCCCCGTCACTCCCATTGCTCCCCGGGCGCTGTACAATAGCTGCCCACTGCTCCTAGTACTAGACTCCTGGTCTGGTGTTAAATGCAGAGAACACATGTCACTGTGTGTGCTGTGTGCTCTGCATGTGTGACCATTAAAGAGGGGTTCATCCCTCCCAATTCTATAAAATTCTAATTCTATTCTATTTAAAATGATTTCAAGTGTTTGCATTGAGTAGCTGGAGAAACAGTGGGAAACAGAAATGTCATTCAAATACAAAAAGTCAAATAAATAACCATTCTGCTACGAGAAGTTTTCTTGCAAATGTTCTTTTCTTTATTTTTCTCATACACAATCCAATGCATCATTCATACAAATATAAATACATCTCTGAATAAGTTAGAGAATAAATAAATAGTTCTATATACAACAAAGCATTTAACAGTAAACTTCTAAGCTGGCAAACTATCCATCGTTTGCAGCATTGAGATATTTGAGGATGATGGTTTATATTTCCATGTGACAACGGATCTGTGTCACGGAGAAAGTGCATTCCTAACATGGTTAACTTTTGCAGTGCATAAACTCAAGTCATCATTTCCCAGTGGGTAATAACGGAGGAATTAAGTTAGCATTTGTCAGGAGAGGAAAAAAACATTGGTGCATTTTTTTGGCAAGCGGCTCGTCATTGAAACAGTTTGGCTTATCTTCAATCAAAACATTAAACAAGAGCTATGCAATAAACACTTGAGCCAACACAATGGACCCACTGTTGTTGTTGTTATGCTAGCAGAAAGCAGACTGCTGTATAGGAGCTGACAATGGGCCTTATGTAGAGCTGTTTATGAGATAAACCCCAAAGAGATGACCTTCATTTCCCTGGGCTATGAGTGAATATTGTTCAAGTACTGCCTGATAATTAAAAAAGCAATTTGCCTTAAGCTCAGGCAGGACAGCAGATCGCCGCTCTGATACAGAGGAACATGAAACTGAACCAAAGGTCAGCAATGACTTTTTAGTAAACATTGAAAAACAATTCCCGGCTAATGATCCTACGGTCGTCATTGTAGGTGAGCTTTAGATGTAAAATAACCACTGATTTAGTAACTGATTTTAACAACAGCAGTGGATAAGGTAGTGTTAAGATTATTTCTTAAGTAAAATACCCAGAATCCCCCTGAAAAGTACTCTGTAAAAATTGTGAAGATGCCAATTATCCAAAGGCCAAATTGATAACTTCACAATATTGTGTGAGAGTAACGGTCCAAATCAAAAACTGTGCTAGACCAGTAAGACCTGTACATTTTACATTTGAGAAGTTTGAACCATGAAATGTTTTAGGAATGATTACCTATCAACAAAAAAAACCTGTGCAAAAATCTTAATTTGTAAAGTAGTAGTAGTATTCAGCTGTCAGATAAATGTAGTGAAGTCAATAACATTTCCTTTTGAATGGTAGAATAGGAGAAGTACTTTGTTATATTCCTCCTCTGAACAATAGTCATGTCTTGATTGTTGTTTCTTGGTAGTTCCCCAAAGGGCCAGACACCAGTTTCCATGTCCTTGGCTTTAATGGATCCTTTCTTGGCATCTGTTGTTAAAAAGTTCAAAGAGCGTTCAATAAGCGACTCTAAACGTCTCCACCCAGCTTTGTTTCCTGGTGCCAGTGCTCCGAGGCTTGGTTTTTGTTGATCAAGTTCTCGATCCACTGCCTCCTTTCCTTTTACCATTCCCCCTCTACATCCCAAGAGTTGGTAAGACTCTTGATGAGTTCTCGAACCGTGGGGTCTCCGGCCCATTGAGGTTGAACTTCTTCTGGTCCTCTACCTCTCTGTTGTTCTGCTCTTCAGCCAGTTTTTACTCCTCTGGGTTTCATAGACAGAAAGTATTTGGCGATCACAGTGTTGGTCTCGACTCTAGATCTGCAAGAAGAACAAAAGAAAAAACACAGGTTAGCTTTGATCGCCATAGAAATGACCGTCAAACACAGCACTAGGGATGCAACGAAAACCAGTAATCGTGTGCAAAGTTGATGCAACATGTTCTAAAACGTGACCATATTCGAGTACCGGAGATACCGTAGAACCATCAAGGCCTTAAACGGATTTCACAGGACTATAGAAAATTGGTTTTGAAACTTTGTAAGTTTGCTATCTACACAATAAATACATTTCCATGATAATGCTACAAGAGGCAAGCTAGTTTGAGTTAGCCATAAGCAGCAGGATAAGACAAGTTGCATCTATTCAGCAAAAAATGTGTATTGTGTGACTTTTTGGCGATGAACTATATACACAGTTTTTGAAGATGTTTTCAGAGCAATTCAGAACAGATATTAAAGTAGGAATTATGACCTGTTTCACTTCATAACAAGAACTAGTTTTGCCTGCGGTAATGAACAACTGTATGTCTAAGTACATGTGATTTTGTGTTATTGGTGCCAAGAAACGTGGATTTTCACTTGTTTTAGTATTGACCCCTTGATTCCTGATATTATGACATCCCTACACAGCACAGTATGTATTTAAATCAACCTTAAATAATCGTTAATGTACCTGAAAGATGCCAGCAGCTTGTTGCTGTTTGTACTTGTAGAATCCACCATTGGTCCAACGATATTCCTCCTTGGTTTCTCTGAGCTGCGGACAGAAAACACAACAGCATTAAAAACATATCCCTGCCAATTACTTCTTGGAAATAGAGGATTCTTGTCTGGCATTATCACGCTAATAGTTTCTCGATCTAGTAAGCAATGTCCTTGGAATTTCATACGAATGTATCCGTAGATACCCAGGAATGCAGGGGTGTGCTTCGTAAACATCACCTCGGATAACATCTAGAGACAGTGACTAATCTGTAATGATGTCTTCATAACCGCAATAACGCGGAGACGCAACAAACATTTCCTTGAGTGAAAGCAGAAATTCAAGGACTGTCCAGAAATAGCAGCATGGTGGTTTTCTTTCAATGCTGTCAAAGAAATGCGGGCTACTCTCGATATTACTACTACCCCTATGTGACTTTATCACATGTTGAATCATACTTCAGACTTGTTGAAGAAGACATATAATCTTCTTTGATCCTCTAAAAAAACATGTACGTGATGGTGCTTTGCTGTAGGTCTCGATCAGGGGTGTCCAAACTATGGCCCGGGGGCAAAATGCGGCCCGCGAGCCATTTTGATTCGGCCCTCAGCAAATTCTAAAACTATAATGCAGTATGGCTCTCAAATGAAACTTGTGCTTGTGTTTTACTTCTTAAATATAGATGAAAACAGATAGTACACAGTGTTCATGTGTTAAGAAGCCCACTTTCAAATCAATTCAGTCGGTTAAAGTTTATTTTTTTTTCGAAAAATCTAAGTTGATCAGAAAAAAGCCCGATAACTTATTTTCATAACAACCTTGAAATATACCCTTCCTATATCCTCTTATAGGCAATCTGAGGCTTCTGTTCTAAGGAATGAGCTAAAATAAATGAAACCCCACGGAGATCTGTGATGGAGACTGTTGTTTTTCTTAAAGCATATTCAAGTATTAATCATTTACCTACATTTGATTGATTTTTCTAATTTATAACTTATGAGGCAATAAACCTCCGAGTGAGGAGCCCAGCCCTTCGTATATTTTTCTGTATGTGGCCCCTCGGTGAAAGAAGTTTGGACACCCCTGGTCTAGGTGAATGTAAGAAGAAGAAAAGGGAAGGGCGCTTACCTTTTTTGGCAAAACCCAGAACAGGTTTTATCGGCCGAGTTGAGACATTCGCAACGCTCGGCTGAACGGCGTCGACGCGACAGGGGACTTCCAAGACCATAAGGAAGGAGTTTACTGGAAAACAGAAGAAGATATATTTTAGGAAGGTGTGTCCGGGAATGGAAAGGTTTTTAAAATCAACCACAAATAAGAAAATTGAAAATTGTTCTTCACTCTATCTGTGATTGTGAGTATTTTACATTATTGAAATACTCAGTGGTGGAATTCAACTAAAGACATTTATTCCACCACTTTGCCTAAATACAATTTCGTAGTACTTTTTTCCATTTTAGAAATGGTCACTTTGCTAATGGCACATTGTCATTAATTACATTTCTAACAAGATAAAGGCCTACAGGTCGGCAAAAATAAAAAATGTTTTTGCATTTCATTGATTTCTCATGTAAGAGGACATCATATTTTAACCTTCTGAAATGTGAATATTTTTCTGAATTGATTACTTCCACTTTATAACAGTATTTTACACCTACATAATTTTACTTGGGTAACATTTAAATACAGGACTTACTTTTAAAATAGTTAAGGTTTGTACTATAATAGTTTAAAGTGTGGTATTTGTCCTTAAGTAACACTGTAAAGAAAAGGATGAGTAGTTTATCATAAATAAAGAAGACAAGCATGTATGGAATTGATATTTATACTTCGGATTACTACTTTTATTCAAGTAACAGATCTGAATATTTCCTGACCTACAGATTGATAACATACCTCAATAATTTAGTTTTTGTTTGCAAAAATCTGTGACTCAAGTTGTTAAATACATATCATGGAGTGACAAAGAGCATCTGTTCCCTTTGGAATTGAAGTAGAGGAGAAGTAGAAAGTAGCAAGAGTAGAAAACCTTAGTCATGTTATATTTGGAATTTAATTGCAGTAATAAATGTTGCACTAGATTCCTGTGTGCAGCCTCACCTGGGCGTGTTGACCCAGATAATGTCCAAGTGGCAGAAGTAGATGCACTCTTTATCGTCCCAGCTGTTGCAGGAGCAGCGTTTGGTCCTGACATGATGCTCTGATAACGGGTGTCCACAACCTGGAACACAGACAAAGGAGCCCGAGATTAAAAAAGTACAGACTAATACTCTGCAGGGTGACGGTGCACTTTCTTTAAAAACTTTATTTATTGGTTTGTCCCACACATAACACAATAACATACAGAGTACAAATGCAGGTGCTATATAAAAAAAAAAAATATGACTATCCAATAATGATAATAACATAAAAAGACCATTACAGTAATAGCAATGACAAAAATAAGACTGTGCACTTTCACACAAAGAAATCCAACAAGCCGGTTAACACCCACTGTTGCAGTTAAACAAATGGGATTGTGATTAATGGAGGAACATATGTATTATGTTATGAATACCCAAGTCAAACAATCATGCAACGATTGGTTTAAACCAATAAAGATGATTGTTTTTCAATAAAAAGGCGGGTTAATGTTCTCTGGAAGGTTAAACCCAGATCTTAGATTGTGCTTTCTCTGGAGATTTGCAGATACAGTCAAAGTGTTTTTGTTTTTTTGTAGCATAGTCTTATACACCATAAAAATGATATCTAGTATTTTAAAAATAAATTCTAAGAAATTATGATGAAGTATTATAGAGCCTTTATCTTAACCAGTCAAGAAAGAGCTGATGATTTGTTGCATTAACAATCAAAGAATTATGAATGACAAGATTTAAAAATCAAGAATTCTGACAAAATGATTTCGTTTTTTTAAACTAAGATCTGAATTGAACTGATTCGTTTAGTAGTACTAAAATAAATATATACAAATCAATTATGAAGTATCAAAGAAGAACTATAATCCAAATCAATTATCAAATATTAAAAAGATATATTGCAAAAATAATTATCTGGTATTACAATTAAAATTCCCCAAAAGTATTGAGTCATGAAAAACTTTCCATGATATTTTAAGCAAAAAAAACTCAAATGAAGTAACATTATTACATTTAAAAGAAAAGTTCCTCACCGTCTTGCAGAGCCATGCAGAGGATGAGTAAAGTCAGAGTCCTGCACATGAAGGAAGCCATCCTTATCAGTGTGTGATGTCCTGATGCTGCGAAAAAACTGCAGCAACTAAACTCTTAAAAGTCTTAAAAGTCTCTGAAGTATATCCACTTCTTTAAGTGTTCAGAGTCTTTAGAGTTAGTTGAGTCCGGAGAGCAGGTGCTTTGTGTTCACGCTCCTCCAGACCATCTACTTATACTAATCACTGCAGCACCTCCTACTGCACTGTGCTCGTCACAACACATCTGTTACACAACACACCTGCCCTCCTCACATTCCTGAAGTGACCAGAACATGGAGTATTGTGAGCGCCCCCTACAGGCCAAGAGGGGTGAAGGAGCACATGGAGAGGATCAGCTGATTTAGAGACATTTACTGATGGTGTTCGGTATGTTTTATGTGGATTGGAACTAGATTTTCAAATTCTAAAGAATACTAAATACAAATATTTAGGGTTTGCACCGATAGAACTTTACATGTCACTTGTTAGACGCTTTTATCCAAAGCAACTTACATACATTCAGTACTGTGGACAATCCCCAAAGGAGCAATTTGGGTTGAAGTGTCTTCCGGGACACAACGACATGCTGACTGCAGTGGGACTCAAACTTGTTCCCCCCCTGATTCGAAGTCCAGCACACTAACCACTGAGCCACAGCCTCCCCTGAACATCATTAAACATTATTGTTGTTATGTCTGTGTGATAATGTGTGTCTCTCTGGGGTTGTATATTGTGTCTTTGTGTCTTTTTTATCTCTCGGACATCATTTTTGCACCTTTTGTGTGATTTTCTATGATATGTAGTTATTTTGAGTTGCCCAATAGTCAATTTTTTGTTCGGTAATTTGTATTAACTGTTAATACGTTACAAGAGGAATTCAAAAAACAACAACTGATGACAAATACATTATAATGAACACCATTACCCGATTGCATCATGCTAACTATTTACTCACTGTTTACTTTGTAATGTTGCTATTGATTGTTTACTATAGTTGTGTGCTTTCATCTTTGTTTAATACGTTTCTTAAAAATGTCCCCGCTGTGAGACGAAAAAAAGATTTTTGAATGAGAAATGTAAAAAAATCCCCAAACTTGGTTTTTGTTTAATAAAACGATTAGTTGCAACTGCAGTCTTTGGTTCAAGTATTAGTAATAACTAAACACATAAATACCTCAGCATTGTGACAGAGACAGGAGGTTGTGTGAGGTGACGTGCTTCATGTTTTTCCAGAGGCGCTGCAGGATGAGCGGCAGAAACAGAGCGGGGCCTGCATGTGCCGCTGATATGAGGAGGATGAAGTTGGGGTAAGCTGTCAGCACACACACACACACACACACACACACACACACACACACACACACACACACACACACACACACACACACACACACACACACACACACACACACACACACACACACACACACACACACACACACACACACACACACACACACACACACACACACACACACACACACACGCCCCTGCAGGAAAGTGAGGTCATGGCACCGTCTTTACTGTCACACAAACAGAATCTCTGCGTGTAACATGCTCTGACCTTCATAAAGAGATACGCAGCCGGCTGCCACATCAGCTCTCTGTTACACACACACACACACGCACACGCACACGCACACACACACTCAATGACATCCTGCATTGACCAAAGCCTGGCCTCCAACACAGTCATAAGTGTAGTAACATCTGTCATGCAACGTATTCCTAGCTCTTATCTGCTATTTAAGTTATAAGGTTATATGAATCAAATCCACAGATAAAATTAGAATAAATATAATTATAAAAAATAAGATAAAGACACGTTCATTTAAAATATTTTAAATGCAGATACTTTTTCTAATTGATTTCTTTGTAGATTGACTGATTTAAAAGCTTCATATCACAGCAATCAGCCATGAAATGCCATTGAGTTAAATATTAGAAATTATCATAAATAAATAGATAAAAATGGCTATGAAATAAATAAATAATAACTTAATACATATAGAAATAAATAAATAAGCCTATAAAATAAACAAACAAATACATAAATACACAAATGTAAATATATACATTTGTCAAATTTAATAAAAATTTAAAAAAGGTTGGTTTCATCCTAAAAAGGAGGTTTTTTAAAGATCATCTGCGATTTTTTTTAGTAACGAATACTACCTTACCTTAAATGGTTTAAGGTGTAAGATGGAAACTCTCGCATTGGTTGAGGAATTTTTTTTTTTCATCAGAACTCCAGCAGGAATGTAGAAAATGGAAAGAAACACCAGCAGCAAAAGGAAATAACAAAACTGACAACATTAAGTGTGTGTGAGTGCTTTGTGTGAGTGTGTGGGGTTAAGTGCTGGGGGAAATGCCAGAAGGATGTAACAACGCAGGATGGTGGCATTGAACCAACTATCTATCAAAGAGGGAAAAAAACTAATCTAAAGCAAATATTTGTGTATAAGGAAGCCCATTGACCTCCAGCTTTCTCCAGATTAGGCATCGAAGGAGGACTTTGCCGCCGTGATGCAAAGGAACTTTTATCTGTTTCCACTTCCTGCTGAGGGCGACAGGAATGTGAGGCCGCAGCGTGATGATGATCAACACAAAGAGGAACCATTGAGTCCTCTGTTGTTCTTCTGGGCTGAGGTTAGATGTGACACACAATCACACATTCTGGAAACAGTGGAAACAAAGGGGGCTGAGGTCAATGAGAACAAATGATAGCATGAAACAGCAAATGTATTGATTTTTCTAAAATGTTTCTTGAAATTCTAAAACCTATACCTCAAAGATATTGAGGTGAAGTGACTGTTATGTTGTATATCTCGATTATATATATTGATTGTTGTGCTTTTATTTATGTTTTAACCCTTATGTTGTGTTCGGGTCTCCCGTGACCCGTTTCAAGTGGACCTATCATGCTATATTTGAATAATATAGTGTAGAACCATACCTATATAAGGCATATTTATACTTTTTATTTTTCAAAATACCAAACAGATCATGCATTTTAGCCATTCCTCATTTCGCTCAATTTAACTCTGTCTTTGCATGGGCTGATTCTGTGAGAACAGCACCACCTACAGGCCTGGCATATGTACTACAGCGTCTCCAGCGCTTTCGAACGGCAATGTCCGTGGCTGTCTCCTCCTGATTGGTGGAGTTGGCCCAGTAGCCGTAGCGCCACTTCTCTGACGTCATAGAAGTGTTCAAATCTGGATCAGTCTGTATCAGATCCGTTGCAGCCCCTTTTTAAGAGATTTGGGTATGGAGGAAAATAGAGAGGGTTGTGTTTTCTGACACTTGGTGAGTTCCCTGGAACACCGGGGACACATATTCATGTAGAAAAGACGTACACAAGTGCATTTTGCATGATAGGTCACCTTTAAAATTATATAATAACTACGCTCTAGTTTTTTTTATCGGAACCAGGCTTCATGATATCCTCGACAACAGATATATAAACACTACAAAACTGATTTTGACCATTTTAGCCAAGTCTGAAGGTCTCTAAAAAAAAACTGCATTGTTTTGGGGGACTCGAGATCAAATTTGGCCCAATCCAGATTCATCTTTGACGTTAGACACCCCAGCTCCTCCCCCTTGATCCATATAACATAATTATCCACTGTCTTCACTATAGCAAATATAATGAGTGAATTTAATCACATTTTTTACTTAAATATGTGATGTGTTTTGGGGCTATAAAATGAAAATAATGACAGGATTGTACGGTTATGAATGCATAATAAGTTAGTTAAGATGTAGTTAAAACAATATCGGATGATAGTTATTATTTGTTTGTGTTTTGGACTGAAATAAATCATGGGTCAAAATTGACCCGCGAACACCATGAACGGTAACAGCTTTCGAACAGAACACAAGGGTTAATGTGTTCATATCATATGTATAAATGTGTCTGTTGATATATATAGGTATATTTTTATATTTGTTTTTGTATCTGGGATTGCGGGAAACGGTATTTCGATATATCTCTGTCTGCACACACATAATACATTTAAAATGGAATACAATTGGATATTTCAGATCTATCAGATATCAATCAGATGTTTTTCGACATACTATGACTTCTTTGACATACCATAGTATCATTTATTTTCGACATTCTAGTAAATTCGTAGTATATTTCTATATTTGCATTTGTTTTACAACGTATCTGTTGCCATGAAACAGTTCTCTCCTTCTGGTTTCCTTCAGTGTTCTAATAGATTTTTCATCTCATAATAGTGTATTTGTCTTTTGGGCTCTGCTCTTCTAGGGAAGCTTATCAAAGCTTGCCTCTTTTGTTAATGTGTCATTATATTTATATGATGTTATGTTGTTCCTGTTGCTGTGGAGCGTCGAACGACAGTTTATTGATAAAAGGAGGAATAATCAAAGTGAATCACACCAAATTAAGCTTGAAGTCTCCTGTGTGTGTGTGTCATCTCCCGGATGTTATATTTCAGGAGAAAGTTGCAGCGTGAGCTAACGTAGACTTTAGATGGATTTCTCCTGCCACCCGGTGGTTACATGTAGAAGCTTCAGGAGAGGAGGAAAAGGACACATATTAAACATCTAAAAAAAACAATAACAAGCAAATTGAAGGCAGGTAATTAAAATATAACGATGTTAAAATTAGTGCTTTCTATTAAGTAGAATCTCTACATCAAATAAAATGTTACCATAGCCCAATGCTGGAAAGTGCCTGATAACAATTACTCAAATGATACTATGATATTTTTTTGACATACTATAATTTTATTTTTTCTAATATGTATTAACATACTATACTAGAATGTTTTTATAATAAAAAAAAAAAATATTATACATGGCTTTTTTCAGGCATTCTGTACTATGACTTTTTTCGACGTACTATAATGTGACTTTTTTATCGACATAATATACTATGACTTTTTTACCACGTACTATAACAAAAAGAAAATACTTGAAGGTATTTGAATGGACTTTTACTTGATTTACTTTATGTATTCATTGGATTTAAAAGTAATTTTTTAACGCTTTGAGCAGCATAAATAATATGCCATTCATTTAAAAAATAATAACGAGTTAAAACTGGTTAAAGATGGATAAATATGTTTTTCCTACCTTTCAAGGAACCATTCATTTTAAAAACATGACAGCACATTTGGCTGAGGCTTTTATCCAAACCGACTTACAATAAGTGCAAAAACCATAAAGATTATATCTCCGAACAACAAGGAAAGTGCAGATACTGTATATTCACTTCAGTAAAAACCTTATAGCCAAATTGAAGAACCACACACACGTAACCCAGTTTTCATATAAATCTGTAAAAATGAGAAGTTTAATGGAAAACATGAAAATGACGGAGTGATTGCATCGTTTATAAAAGCAATAACACAAAAATACATGTAATCTGTTTATGAAAAGAAACTGCACCGTAGCTACCATGTACGTGAAAACAGGTTTTCCTTTTGGATATCAAATTATTTTTCAGTGCTTGATCTGATCTGACGTTAGAAAAGGAGGTGATTGTAAACCCTGCTTCTTCAAAACACAAAGACAACAACAAACAAATAAAAACTGACAAATAATAATAATAATAATAATAATAATAATAATCACAGCCTTTAAGAATGACGTTTCAAACCACAATCTCGACATAAATTGCACTTCAAAATACTGGTCGGGTGGATAAATATTTGTAGTACCTTCTTAAATCCATTTTGGTAATACAGTACATTTACACAGCAATAATATATCAGAGCTGTTATAAGGGGTTAATAAGAAAAAACAGATTAAAACTTCTATTTTCATTCCAGCTGCTTTTGCATATAGTACAGAGTTTGCATAATAGCCTTTAAATAAATTAACACCGATGACATCAAACCAGAGGGTAAAAAAAGATTTACAAAACGTACTGCATATCTAACGTAGTGTCTATATATATTATTCATATAATTACATAACAGCGTCATTCAGAAGCGGTGCTGAAGTGCTTTTTTGTCGTGTTTTTTTACACCAGACTCTGGTTTTTAGTCTTTTTGCACTGTCCCTTTAAGACTCCGCCTCCTATAAGAGTTGTGTCTCGGAGGAAGGAGTCTCTTTTTGGCCTTTGGGGGTCTCGGGGTAAACGGGTCTTTCTGCCACATGTTTGTCCACATCCGGATCTTCGTCTTTGACCCGGGTGTCGCTGCTGGCCGACGTCTCTTTAAGAGTTTCCCGAGGCTGAAGGTGAGAAAATGGCATTATTAGTGGCAGTAATATAAAGAAAAGCAATTCAAATGTAGCTTGGTTGCTGATTGGCTAATGGTTACACAAGCCAACAAATCGTTATGACATCATAAAGTGGACAGAATCTGATCAGCTCATTTTCTGACAAGTTTTTATAGAAATGGATCAGGACAAAAAGAGAGAGAATCTTTGTTCCTGAAACTTTCAGAATCTCTTTCCACAGAGGGGACACATGTTGATGTAGAAGAGACATGAAGAAGAGGGGACACATGTTGATGTAGAAGAGACATGAAGAAGAGGGGACACATGTTGATGTAGAAGAGAGATGAAAAAGAGGGGACACATGTTGATGTAGAAGAGACATGAAGAAGAGGGGACACATGTTGATGTAGAAGAGACATGAAGAAGAGGGGACACATGTTGATGTAGAAGAGACATGGAGAAGAGGGGACACATGTTGATGTAGAAGAGACATGAAGAAGAGGGGACACATGTTGCTGTAGAAGAGACATGAAGAAGAGGGGACACATGTTGCTGTAGAAGAGACATGAAGAAGAGGGGACACATGTTGATGTAGAAGAGACATGAAGAAGAGGGGACACATGTTGATGTAGAAGAGACATGAAGAAGAGGGGACACATGTTGATGTAGAAGAGACATGGAGAAGAGGGGACACATGTTGATGTAGAAGAGACATGAAGAAGAGGGGACACATGTTGATGTAGAAGAGACATGAAGAAGAGGGGACACATGTTAATGTAGAAGAGACATGACGAAGAGGGGACACATGTTGATGTAGAAGAGACATGGAGAAGAGGGGACACATGTTGATGTAGAAAAGACATGAATCAGTGGATTTTGCATAATAGGTGACCTTTAACTAAGCAAGTCTGATTGTATAGAGGTCTATGAGAAACTTCTAACTTGATGTATTACCTCAGTAAACATTTTCCTGATGAGTTTAAACCCTCAATCGGTCGTTTCAAGTCTTCTTCAACACAGCACGTCTTTCCGTATCGATACCCGGATGTCTTGCCTCTTCCCCGGGACTCGACGGTTGTTGAACACCTCCTCTGGTGTTTCTCTGTATTCCCACCAACACCTCTGGGTCTCGCTGCGTTCCTTCCAGAGTTTCGTGGCGCTGCAGCGGAGGAAACCCCCCCAGCCTCCAGGACGCCCCCGCTGAGGGTCTGCTCTCCAGGCTGTAGAGGGGCATGGTGGAGCGGGGCGTGATCATGTGGATCCCACCGATGGGGATCAGGGGGGTGGGGGTCCGGCCGGGCTGCTGGGAGTGCAGGGGGAGGTGACTCAGGAGGTTATGGTTCCCTCGGGGTCGAGGGGGATGTGGGGGGGTGAGGGTCAGACCAACCTCATCCACATACTGCAACAAAACAAGAGGAAGATTAATCACCTATTGTGCAAAATCCACTTGTTCATGTCTCTTCTACATCAACATGTGTCCCCTCTTCTTCATGTCTCTTCTACATCAACATGTGTCCCCTCTTCTTCATGCCTCTTCTACATCAACATGTGCCCCCTCTTCTTCATGTCTCTTCTACATCAACATGTGTCCCCTCTTCTCCATGTCTCTTCTACATCAACATGTGTCCCCTCTTCTTCATGCCTCTTCTACATCAACATGTGTCCCCTCTTCTCCATGTCTCTTCTACATCAACATGTGTCCCCTCTTCTTCATGCCTCTTCTACATCAACATGTGTCCCCTCTTCTCCATGTCTCTTCTACATCAACATGTGTCCCCTCTTCTTCATGTCTCTTCTACATCAACATGTGTCCCCTCTTCTTCATGCCTCTTCTACATCAACATGTGTCCCCTCTTCTCCATGTCTCTTCTACATCAACATGTGTCCCCTCTTCTTCATGCCTCTTCTACATCAACATGTGTCCCCTCTTCTTCATGTCTCTTCTACATCAACATGTGTCCCCTCTTCTTCATGCCTCTTCTACATCAACATGTGTCCCCTCTTCTCCATGTCTCTTCTACATCAACATGTGTCCCCTCTTCTTCATGCCTCTTCTACATCAACATGTGTCCCCTCTTCTTCATGTCTCTTCTACATCAACATGTGTCCCCTCTTCTTCATGTCTCTTCTACATCAACATGTGTCCCCTCTTCTTCATGCCTCTTCTACATCAACATGTGTCCCCTCTTCTTCATGTCTCTTCTACATCAACATGTGTCCCCTCTTCTCCATGTCTCTTCTACATCAACATGTGTCCCCTCTTCTTCATGCCTCTTCTACATCAACATGTGTCCCCTCTTCTCCATGTCTCTTCTACATCAACATGTGTCCCCTCTTCTTCATGTCTCTTCTACATCAACATGTGTCCCCTCTTCTTCATGCCTCTTCTACATCAACATGTGTCCCCTCTTCTCCATGTCTCTTCTACATCAACATGTGTCCCCTCTTCTTCATGCCTCTTCTACATCAACATGTGTCCCCTCTTCTTCATGTCTCTTCTACATCAACATGTGTCCCCTCTTCTTCATGTCTCCTCTACATCAACATGTGTCCCCTCTTCTTCATGTCTCTTCTACATCAACATGTGTCTCCTCTTCTTCACGTCTCTTCTACATCAACATGTGTCCCCTCTTCTCCATGTCTCTTCTACATCAACATGTGTCCCCTCTTCTTCATGTCTCTTCTACATCAACATGTGTCCCCTCTTCTTCATGCCTCTTCTACATCAACATGTGTCCCCTCTTCTTCATGTCTCTTCTACATCAACATGTGTCCCCTCTTCTTCATGTCTCCTCTACATCAACATGTGTCCCCTCTTCTTCACGTCTCTTCTACATCAACATGTGTCCCCTCTTCTTCATGTCTCTTCTACATCAACATGTGTCCCCTCTTCTTCACGTCTCTTCTACATCAACATGTGTCCCCTCTTCTTCATGCCTCTTCTACATCATCATGCGTCCCCTCTTCTCCATGTCTGTTCTACATCAACATGTGTCCCCTCTTCTTCCTGTCTCTTCTACATCAACATGCGTCCCCTCTTCTTCATGTCTCTTCTACATCAACATGTGTCCCCTCTTCTTCATGTCTCTTCTACATCAACATGTGTCCCCTCTTCTTCATGTCTCTTCTACATCAACATGTGTCCCCTCTTCTCCATGTCTCTTCTACATTAACATGTGTCCCCTCTTCTTCATGTCTCTTCTACATCAACATGTGTCCCCTCTTCTTCATGTCTCTTCTACATCAACATGTGTCCCCTCTGTGGAAAGAGACTCTGAAAGTTTCAGGAACAAAGATTCTCTCTCTTTTTGTCCTGATCCATTTCTATAAAAACCTGTCTGAAAATGAGCTGATCAGATTTTGGCCACTTTATGATGTCATAAAGATGTTTTGGATTGTGTAACCATTAGCCAATCAGCAACCAGGGTAACCCCCCCCATCTTATCACCAAAACACGGTGACATCAGAATATTTAAAGGAAGTTGAGTTGCAGAGGCAGAAAACCCACCTGGGCTTTTCTGTTTTTTTAGAAATAATTTTGAGAAATTAGGATATTGATTTATCTACCGTGATTTGAAAGTAACTGACTGTGAGTATCAGCATTGAACTAAACCTATTTATTTATTATTTAAACTAACAATTTCAACCTTTTAGTTGTTCATTCAAGCCTAAAATTCCAACCATTCATCTCCTACGTTTGACAGAAAGTGAACAACCTGTTCGTCATCATTTAAATATAACTCAAAGGTTTTATTTTTCATATAATAAGCACACTTTCGTTTTGGGAATTAAAATCTCAGGATCCTCCAACAATGCAACATACAATATACTGAAGACATTTTAAAAGTCATGAAATACTGTAATGGTGAAAGTAAGTTGCAGGAAGTAGAAAATGATATCCATACAAAATATATAGATGAATAAATGTACAGTAGAATAAATACTGTATACTTTGATAATATGTAAATGTGTGGAATAAACAGATTATGCAAGGTATGAGCATTAAATCACAAACAGATGGAAAATGCAACCACATCTTCTGCAGCATTTTCATCAGATTTCAACCTAAAATCTGCATTTAATTCTTATTTTTCATGCATTCTGAATCTGTTTTAGTCGTGTGTATAATTAACACTTGGTCAGAGCGTGGCTTTTGTTCAAACCGCCGTCTTTTCACTCACCTGCGACTGTGTTAGTTTAGCCGACAGTTTTTAAACACAGCAGCTTTGGGCTCACAAAGATAATCTTGTGTGGCTCAGTGAGTCAACACCTAGAACAAATATAGATAGGCTGGTACATACGAGGGTTATTTTAAAAGCTGCACATTTATTGCAAAAGGAAGGAAAAAGGCAAATCTCTTCTTTTTTTATTATCGCTCAAACCCAGCCTGCAGCTCCTTTAAATAAAGCGCAGAGCTCCCAAATAGACGCAACATGTTTTCCCTGGGCAGCCGCTGATAAAACGAGAAGCAGGCCATCGTTAAAAACCAAAGATGGGAACCACATGTCAAACAACCAGGGAGAATATCTCACTTCTCCCTAATATAATAATCATAAAAAAGTACTCTAAAAGTGTGGTTATGTTTCGGTGTAACCTCACCACTTCCTCTCACACTGATATAGGTCTCAGAGGAGGTCTCTGCCGGGTGTTTTTCACATCTGCAAACATTTCTACACCTGTTAACTGGGTTTGTGTGGTAAGGGGAGACATTTGTATACACCTAAATATACGATGGGTACATATATGTGCATACAGTATATGTTTAAATATGAACCAGATTTCTTAATAACCTTTCAAATATACATTTTAATGCA
Source organism: Notothenia rossii (assembly GCF_949606895.1). Classification (NCBI taxonomy): domain Eukaryota; kingdom Metazoa; phylum Chordata; class Actinopteri; order Perciformes; family Nototheniidae; genus Notothenia; species Notothenia rossii. Next base: position 6,707,291 of record NC_136908.1, on the reverse strand, counting down.
CATTTTTTTATGGACTGTTTGCTGTTTCTATAGAAATGGATCAGGACAAAAAGTGAGAGAATCTTTTGTTCCTGAAACTTTCAGAATCTCTTTCTGCAGAGGGGACACATGTTGATGTAGAAGAGACATGAAGAAGAGGGGACACATGTTGATGTAGAAGAGACATGAAGAAGAGGGGACACATGTTGATGTAGAAGAGACATGAAGCAGAGGGGACACATGTTGATGTAGAAGAGACATGAAGAAGAGGGGACACATGTTGATGTAGAAGAGACATGGAGAAGAGGGGACACATGTTGATGTAGAAGAGACATGAAGAAGAGGGGACACATGTTGATGTAGAAGAGACATGAAGCAGAGGGGACACATGTTGATGTAGAAGAGACATGAAGAAGAGGGGACACATGTTGATGTAGAAGAGACATGGAGAAGAGGGGACACATGTTGATGTAGAAGAAACATGAAGAAGAGGGGACACATGTTGATGTAGAAGAGACATGAAGCAGAGGGGACACATGTTGATGTAGAAGAGACATGAAGCAGAGGGGACACATGTTGATGTAGAAGAGACATGAAGCAGAGGGGACACATGTTGATGTAGAAGAGACATGAAGCAGAGGGGACACATGTTGATGTAGAAGAGACATGAAGAAGAGGGGACACATGTTGATGTAGAAGAGACATGAAGCAGAGGGGACACATGTTGATGTAGAAAAGACGAGAACAAGTTGGATTTTGCATAATAGGTGATCTTTAAGTGACTCACCTGTCTCGCTGTAGTCGGTCTGTCTCTCGGGGGGAGACGGGTGTGACACTGCACTGTTAGAGGAGTTAGGGTGGAGATGGAGACATGACAACTGGATGTGGAGGGGGAGGAGGGGGGAGGAGAAAGGCTCTGAGGGGGAGACGTCTCTTTAGTTCGTGCAGATTCTCCGGAGGACGTTGATGCGTCTAATCGTCTGCGGGCGAAGGCGGCCCTCATGGCGGAGGCCGAGCTCCTCCGAGGGGATTCTTTCTGATCCAGTTTCATCTCCTGACCTCCTGGGTGAGGTTTATCTCCCTCGGGGGAGGCAGGGTGAGGGATTTCAGGTGCTTTGGAGCTGGTGTGTTCATCACGACGGCCATCCTTGTTATGTTCATTATGTTGACTTGTATCTGGGGGAAGAGGACGTTCTTCACGGCCACCTGGGGCAGAACAAAAAAAGTCATATCGAACACATTTTGTTTTAATTCCTCTCAATTTGTCTTGCATTTACCATCTCTTATTCTTTAGGGAAAAAACAGAGACGTTGACTTTAATTACATTTATTATATCAACAGATTTCACATAAATGTGTTGAAAGCAATAATATTAAGTTTAAATAAAAAAGGATTGGGGTCAATTTATTATTATTGCTTTCAACTAAGCCGATAGATTTATGTGAAATCTGTTGATATAAAATATTGAATTAAAGTCAACGGTTCAGGTTTTTCAGAGTGAAGCTGATTTTGGATAACTGCTCTGATTCCTATGGTACTTTTACACTAAACAGGGGATCAGAAAAAGGGTAATAGTAGGTCAATTAATTTGAAAACATGTGCATATAAATACAAACAAACCTGAACACAATTGGTTAGGGGTTAGGGTTAGGGGTTAGGGTTAGGGGTTAGGGTTTAGGGTTGAGCGAATATTTGTGGCTGTCAAGCAGGGAAATTGAAACCTCAAAGTAATGGCTGAATGTTTTAGATAGTCAGCTAAGAAACAGAGAGATGGTTAAAATGTTGAAATGCATCCTTCCTGGAGACTCAAGATATATATATGTTTTGCCTCTACAGTAGAAAACCAGATGAATTTCAATAAGGGGAAATAACAAAAGAGGCTTCTCGTTTGCAGTGAAAACAGAATTAGAAGTATGAAAAACAACCTCGTAAAAATGATACCTTTATTTGTGGCGTCCGGGTAGCAAACGGTTTCTTCTCCATGTGCTTCAGATCTCAGGTGTTCGATGCTGCTTCCTGCAACAACATCAACAACAACAAGAACAAACAAGCTTAAAATTTCATTTAATTTCATTTGTATTTGTTCCGTTCACGGTATGCACAACTTAATGTATAACAATTGTTAAAAAAAACATCTCTCTTTAAACACACCATTGAGCGAAAAGGAGCAGGGAGAAGAAAATAATCTTATATGACCCGCCCCTTTCTAAAAGAAACTAAATAAATAGAAATAGATGGTCAGTCCTACATGTTTACTTATTCAGAGCCAACCATAACAGTATCGTAGGATAATAAGAGAAACACAAAAACTTACTACAAAAAATACTTATTTCCCACTTGACAGTTAACGGAAAGAAACAAAACACCAAAACATGTGCAAGGCAAAGTGCGACACCCTCATCTCAGTCCAACTGGAGAAGAATGGATAATGGATGCACAGGAAATGGAAATCACAAACTAATAAATAATAACTCTTACCTTTGTCTTTGAGACAGGTGTTCGATGGGGATTGTGTGACGCCGTGGCTGCATGTTGGCAGGTTGGATCCACTGTCCTCACTTTGGCACTTCTTCCCTCCACCATCACCATCACCATGCACGAGTGGATGCTTCTCATTTGACCTGCAGGTGTAAAGAGAGGTTTCCCTGTCAGATGTGTATTGATGCTGCTCAATCAATAGGAGTAACAGGAGCTGACAGGCACCTGTAAGCAGCGTTTCACCGCCTCTGTTTATCCAGCGTGAGTACGTTATCTACACACTGAGCTGCCACACATGTCCACTGAAGGGGCTCCCACTTCACTGCAACAGAGGGGCTTTCATACGCCAAAACCAGCACAACCCCCCCCCCCCCACACCCATCACAGCTCACACCAGTCCAAACAGCCTGGCCCAAGGTTTCAGGGCCTTTTAGCTGCAAGGAAGCCAACACAAACAGTCGGGAGAGGGAGGGAAACCCTGGCCGAGACCAGCTGCTGCTGCAAATAAGCGTGAAAAAACAGCCCAAATAAAAACACATTCCTACGACAAACAATCCTTCTGATTATCATCGGCTGTTTTTGCTTCTATTTTCGGCGCAGGGTGGCTTTTACGGTCTTAATGAAAGAGAAACATTTCATTAAGGGGCGCTTATAGTTCCACTTCATGTCCAGGCTTGGGGAGTAATGGATTACATGTAACGGGATAATCAGGACACAAGAAAGAAGGTATCCATTAAAGTAACATAAAAAAAACGACGATTCCATTCCGGAATTCAAATTAGAATGTAGAAATGACGCGAGAATTCCGAAACAACTCTTAATGAATTATTTTGTATTAATAGGGCCCAATAAGGTGACACTCGTACTCATGCTTAAGTAAAACATTGATATTTTTTTTTTTTCTAGTATTTTGTTTGCATTGAATTTGATATTGAGGTAATCCAAAAGTAACAGGAAGTAGTCTGTCAGGTTACTTTATTTTTATATTGTGATGCTCAGATTAGGTTACTGATTACATATTTCTCCAGATAACTAGTCATTGTAATGGAATACATTTTTAAAGTAACCCTCCCAACATCAGCAGCCTTTCATGCAGCACCTTTTCCCACCTGAGATTTGAGTCTAGTTGCCCCTGCTTCTCACCTTTCCCCAACAACTACTCCTCTGCCTCTGTTGCTCTCTCCTCCTCAGACAGACTGAGGAGGAGAGAGCGAGGATGACTCATTCCTTGAGGAAGGCAGCGAGGAGCGTCAACATGAGTCCCAACAGGGATGTGTTCACAGACTCCCAAAGCCAGAAGAGAGTCACAGATGGCAGCGCTCTGCGTCGCAGCGTGTTCATCTCAGCCTGTCTGCTTTAACCTTGCTGAACATGTATGTGAGAAAAACTGAAAAAAAGAACAGAACAGTGTGCAGATAAACACCCTTTATGTTTACGTGCTGAATTTTATTATTATTATATTCATAGTCAGAGGTGGGAAGTAGTGGAGTACAAATACTTCGTTACAGTACTTAAGTACATTTTTCTAGTATCAGTACTTTCCTCCACTAGACTTTTTACTTTTACTTCTTACATGTTGAACACAAATACCTGTACTTTCTACTTCTTACATGTTGAACACAAATACCTGTACTTTCTACTTCTTGCATGTTGAACACAAATACCTGTACTTTCTACTTCTTACATGTTGAACACAAATACCTGTACTTTCTACTTCTTACATGTTGAACACAAATACCTGTACTTTCTACTTCTTACATGTTGAACACAAATACCTGTACTTTCTACTTCTTACATGTTGAACTCAAATACCTGTACTTTCTACTTCTTACATGTTGAACACAAATACCTGTACTTTCTACTTCTTACATGTTGAACACAAATACCTGTACTTTCTACTTCTTACATGTTGAACACAAATACCTGTACTTTCTACTTCTTACATGTTGAACACAAATACCTGTACTTTCTACTTCTTACATGTTGAACTCAAATACCTGTACTTTCTACTTCTTACATGTTGAACTCAAATACCTGTACTTTCTACTTCTTACATGTTGAACACAAATACCTGTACTTTCTACTTCTTACATGTTGAACTCAAATACCTGTACTTTCTACTTCTTACATGTTGAACACAAATACCTGTACTTTGTACTTCTTACATGTTGAACACAAATACCTGTACTTTCTACTTCTTACATGTTGAACACAAATACCTGTACTTTCTACTTCTTACATGTTGAACACAAATACCTGTACTTTCTACTTCTTACATGTTGAACACAAATACCTGTACTTTCTACTTCTTACATGTTGAACTCAAATACCTGTACTTTCTACTTCTTACATGTTGAACACAAATACCTGTACTTTCTACTTCTTACATGTTGAACACAAATACCTGTACTTTGTACTTCTTACATGTTGAACTCAAATACCTGTACTTTCTACTTCTTACATGTTGAACACAAATACCTGTACTTTGTACTTCTTACATGTTGAACTCAAATACCTGTACTTTCTACTTCTTATATGTTGAACCCAAATACCTGTACTTTCTACTTCTCACATTTTGAACCCAAATACCTGTACTTTCTACTTCTTACATGTTGAACTCAAATACCTGTACTTTGTACTTCTTACATGTTGAACACAAATACCTGTACTTTCTACTTTTTACATTTTGAACACAAATACCTGTACTTTCTACTTCTTACATGTTGAACACTAATACCTGTACTTTCTACTTCTTACATGTTGAACCCAAATACCTGTACTTTCTACTTCTCACATGTTGAACCCAAATACCTGTACTTTCTACTTCTTACATGTTGAACACAAATACCTGTACTTTCTACTTCTCACATTTTGAACACAAATACCAGTACTTTCTACTTCTTACATTTTGAACTCAAATACCTTTACTTTCTACTTCTTACATGTTGAACTCAAATACCTTTACTTTCTACTTCTTACATGTTGAACTCAAATACCTTTACTTTCTACTTCTTACATGTTGAACTCAAATACCTTTACTTTCTACTTCTTACATGTTGAACTCAAATACCTGTACTTTCTACTTCTCACATGTTGAACACAAATACCTGTACTTTCTACTTCTCTCATTTTCCAAACAGGCTGGTTCCTTTAGTCTGAATGTGTGTTTGGTGGCGTGATCATTATTATTTAGAGTCATTGCGTGCCTATTGATTTGAACATGATCCGTGTATCCATCATTTCCTGGTCTTCTCTAAAGAAGAGGGACCAATGAAAACGTTGTCATGTTGCCGTTGTTCAGCATGGAAACATTCATTAACTAACAAAGACATTATTGTTCTATTAATATAAAGGGAGGTCAGGTACTCTTTAAAACAGCTGCTAGTTATAGGTACTTTTTACTCGAAGCCCATACTTCTTTACTTTTACTTAAGTAAAGAAGTTTAGTCAGTTCTTCTACTTTTACCAGAGAGTTTTTAAACACCAGTATCTGTGCTTCTACTTGAGTAAAGGATGTGTTTACTTTTGCCATCTCTGTTCATAGTATTATTTTAACTTTAACTAGTACATATAATACACAGGAAATTGTCCTAAACTATGATCCTGGGACAAAATACTCCATTGTTTTTCTATTTTAGGGCACTTAAAACATGTTGTTAATCCGTTTTTAACACAGCAATGGTCCAAGTTGTATCTGTCAATACAGTATTAAGCAGATGTATGGTTGCTATGATTATTTTTATTTTTTAAAATACAATTTTAATATATTGTTTTAAGCAAACTTATGAGGAACAAAGAGTCCAATATTTTCTATTTGAGGACATACATCAATATTTCGTTTTGAGTTTTTGCATATCATTGGTAGATTTGTATTGTTATCGAGCCATAAGTATGGTTGCTCTGGCTAATCGTATTTAAAGACACCGTTTAATATTTAATATGCTGTATTTGCAAACAGACTTAGGGTAGTGTTTAAGTACACTGGATGTTTGTGAGAGGTTCAAGCTAATTGGAAAAAGTTGTTTCTGTGTCTATGATATCAACAAATTAAGACTTCTGGTCATTTATAGAAAGATATATTAAAACCTGACTGTTTTCAATGTGCAAAAATGTAAAAACTAAAGGGGTGCTTAGTGGCAAAGACCTCCTCTGTTGTTCACAAATGTGAGAACCAATGTGGACATGTATTGGGTTCTTCTTTGGCCGATGCCGAACCTTCCAGCAATTTCTCATGAAAATCCGGCCAGTGGTTTTCCCGTAATCCTGCTGACAAACAAACCAAACCGGAAACATAACCTCATTCGGAGGTTATAAAAGTGGGAGCCAGGAGTTTGAGTTTACTGCTTAGAACCACCTACAGTAGCCTACGGAGTCTAATAAACACCGTTTAGCTTGAGAGGCCTTATAGGGTATATGCAGGAGTCCTGAAGTCAAATGTAATACCTTTTAAGACCCTTTCCATACATTTTAAGACCTTCAGGCAGACTGTAGAATACAACCTCTTTGGACAATTTATATACTTATTGAAAACAAACTACACAATGTAACACCTTGGAAAATGCCCTTTAATACTTTTTAATAGCCTTCATTTTCGCTAAATTGATTTATCAACTTGTAATACTTTTTAAGACCCCGCGGACACCCTGCCTTAGTCAGGGCAAGAAAATTCCCAAATCAAACCTCATTTTACCTTAATTTTAACAGTGAAATGCTGTTTGGGGGCATTCAAGCCGTGATTCAATTCATTCACCCATTTATAATATAAAAAGGAAGTTGAAATGGCAATATAAACACTGTATAAAATGATCAGTATGAATCCTAAAACAATAACCAGGAGCCAATTTGAACTTTTAAAGAAATGTGATCCAAACATGTTCTCAAAAAACAAGATTTTAAATCATTTGTCTGTGTTTTTTGCTTAATCCCATTCAATATGCCCCCCTTGGCTAATGCTATGATTTGTCTATTTAAGATTTATTTATAACATTTACAACAGTATCAACTATTCCTCCTGGTTTCCACTTAAAAGACAAGTCCAGAAGTTGAAACATCACTCTCTTGACAATCAACGACCACGACAACTACTTAAAGGTGGGGTAGGTAATTTCGGAGAAACCAGCTCGAGTGCGTTAGAATTTGAAAACACACAACCGGAAAAAATCTGCCCCTTCCTTCAGACTTCCTTACAGAGCCCCTCCTCCAACACACACAAACGTGCACATGACCAATGAGGGCACGAGATAAGTTTGTGCACAGATGGAAGGCTGACAGGCAGGTAGGCTATCCAGTTATTTTAGCCGGGCCGGCTCAGATGATTGGTCGTGCTTTTTACAGCGCTACGGCTTCCACAGATGACATTTATTTATGGATTTTTTGTCAAAGTACTTCAGATATTCATTGCTATCGGGATGTTAAGAGCATTCCATGGAATATAACAAAAAGTGTATCTCGAGCCGGTTTCTCAAACGTACCTACCCCACCTTTAATAATCTTCCATTTCTCTATTAGGTAGTAGGGCATTTAAAGTGCAGCCCCTCCATGTGAGTGGCTGGGATGTTTGGTGTAAATGATTCTCTGCAGGCGAAGAGGAAACAATGTCGTTTTTTCTGGCTTCAGCCCCTGAACAGACGGCTCTATTGGTGCAGACAGCCAACCCTCGCCCTGTCCAACATGGTGGACAGACAACAGTTTCCACAACAAACCACAATACGTGACGCAATCCCACAACACGAGGCAGCAACGAGGGATTTCATTCTGTAAATACAGACCATATGTCACCGGCAAACCTGAAGCTTCTCATGAGCTCACACTCACCCTCTCTCAGATTTCCAGACGTCAGGAGGTTGTTGACTTCTGGAGCATGACTGTACTTCCTCGTCCTCCTCATCGTTCTTCTTCTCCTGCTCCTCTTTTTCGTTTGACTGCTGCCTCGTTTCCTCTCGGTCTCTGCAGAACGACTGGCTGTTGTACACCTACACCCGAAAGAGACATGGGCAAATTCACCAACTCTGCTCCAGCATGCCCAGGGAGAAAGAAATTGGGAATTCTCATTGAACGTTTTTTTTCAAAAACAAACAAAATAATAGATCTGGATAACTAAGCAAAGTTTATTTAATGCCTTTTGAGGATACCTTTTGGAAAAGGGAAGTGAGTGGTCAATTTCTGCCTCCATTGGTTAGATAGTTTGTGTTATGATGCGACTTTTGTGGATCCGAACTCTCCGTTTAAAACAGTAAATTCAAAAAATGACAAATAAACCAACCGATGATGGAAGTTGTAGGACAGCAACTCCTGTGGTTGGCTAGGTCAAATTACAGTTTTTGTCAATGGACTTTGGTAGATTTCGAGACAATGTTTGACAGTGGTAACTAAGTACTGTGGTAAAGTAAAATTTTTAGGTTTTTATAATGTGTTATAGTATTATAATTTTCTGCTACTTTGTATTCCACCCAACTACAATTCAGAGGTAACTATAGTACTTTTACTCCACTACATGTATTACTTTACCCTAACTAACTTCATAGACATGGATACGGATAACAAATATAATTAACACTTACATTAGACTTTAGTTACACCTTTACCAACTGTGATAATCATATTAATACATAAATACTATATTTATAATCAAAACATATATACATTATTCTGAAATGGGCTAATCTGCAGAATGAGTACTTTTACTTTTGGTACTTTAAATATATTTTGTTTTAAGTAATACTTGTTTTTCTTAGCTTGAGAAACATGTGTAAGGCAGAGTAATAGAGTGTTCTTACACTATGGTATATCTACTCTTACTTAAGTTCAAGTACTTCTTCCACCTCTGGTGATTAGTGATGAAATTACCTCAGTAGAGCATGGTCTTCTGTTGTCCTCTTGCTCCATTGACTCTGTTGTCCTGACTGTCATGGGGGAGAAGGTGTAGATGGAGGGACTGACCCTCTGCTTGCACTGCAGCAGAGAGAGCGCTGTCTTGCTGGAGAGGCCAGGTGGGTTGGGGTCATAACCGCTCGTGGACCAGGATGAATACACTGAGGGCTTCTGTTCATCCAGAGGGGAAGGGTTTGGTTTAATGTAGTTCAAATAGCACCAGCTATTACAGGTGCCGGACTGCAGACTGGGGTAGGATGTTCCCACATGTGTGATGGGAGTGTAAACACTGGATGTCTGATGTTTTAGTTCCTGATTGCACGTGTCCACTGATGCCTTGTCAACCCTTCCCACCTCCTTCCCCTCTTCTTCTTTCACTCTTTTCTGCTGCTGCTTGGACTCAGACGGGAGCTCCATGCTATTTGAAGGCGAAAGCATGCGTTTGTTCCCCCCTGAGCCCGACCCCCTCAGGCCATCGTCAGGCCACAGTTGAACGTCCGTACTTGCATACCTGTGGTTTCTATATTCAGCTGTAGGGATGCCTATATTGTGTGAATCAAAGGCATCTGGGGGTCTTGGGGGGCTGGGTTGAGAATATGTTGTGTATATGGCACATGCAAGGGTGAGGGTGTCTGTTTGGAGACGAACTGCTACTGCTGGAGACGTGACCGGCCTAACTAACTCTAGACTGGAAGATATAAGAGGGACGGACGGAGTAACTCTAACCTCTGAGTAATCCTCATGTAGAAGGGGGATCTCTAGCTTCAGTCCTGTAGACATGGGGAGGTATCGAGCTCTGGCTGCACCTGATGCTGCATGTGAAGGGTACGGTTGTGGGGCTGGAGGCGTGGGTTGCTCTGTTTGGACGTTCGAGACCTCCTCGTTCACAGGATCTACAGATGTGAGCTCTGTGCCGCCGGTTAACTGAATATTTTGACTTAGTTTCCACTGGGAGAAGATCTCTTTGCATTGTAATCTCACTGGATTACGCAGGACTGGATCCCCTAATGACGGGGAAGCAGGAGGCCTGTACGTAGAGGTTGGACTTGCTTTAGAAGTTGTTGTAGAGCTCAGGCGTTCAGGACTACGGTTCTGTATTGTGCACCGCTCTTCCTCCTCCTCCTCCTCCTCATCTGGATCTCTAATAGCAGTGTGTCTCACAAGGAGGCATTTCCTTCTTTCCCTCCAGCCCACTGCAGAGCGTTCAGGCGATAGGCAACTGTAGTCAAAGGACTTACTGCGAGTCTCAGACATGAGGACACTCAGTTGGGAGTCATGAGGCGCCTGCTCTGAAGCTGAACGCCTCATCTCTCGGTGCTGGTGCACCCCGGGCACCATCAACATTTGAGCCGCTCTTGATCTCCTCAGAGGGGTTGATCCCGCTAACTCCATGTCTGGTCTGTTCGACTCTTCAAAGGACGTGGACCGACTGGATGCGTAAGATGCACTACTGTCCTGACTCGGGCTGCGAGGCAGGGATATGGAGTCGAAACTGGATTCCCCCGAGGATTGGGCGATCTCAGCCAGACGTAAGCGCTTCTTCTTTGGAGGGAGCTTTTCGATGGGGAGCTGGGCCAGAGAGGGGCTTCTCTGCGGCCACTGAAACTCCTCAGGTTTCTCTGAATGTTTTGCTATGGATGAGGTCTCTGTTGAGGACGCTGTGCTCATGTTTGAGTCCTCTGTGACCAGTATTTCTGGGACCAGCACACTGTGTTGGCGGACCAGCTTTCGAGTTGCTTGTTTGGTCGACGGTTCTTTCTGAGGCACCAGTTGATATTCTTCATGAGGGTCTTGATTCTCATTGCACAAAGACTCCTGTTTTTCAAATGAACTCGTATGTTGGATTACTGAACAGGTTTGTAGTGTAGGTCTTCTTGGACTCTCGTAAGCTAAACTGCTTTCATCTTTACACTTCCCCGACAAGAGCGCAGGAGAGGGTAATGACGGCGAAGAGGGATCATCCAATTCAAAACTCTCTTCTTTCCTTCTCTTTCGCATTGCTGAAGCTCCTGCTCTGACTGCGTGGTTAATTAGCTGGGAGCATCCCATTTGACTAATGACCACCTCGTTTCTGGGATGATGTGCTAGGCATAGGCTTTGTTTGTGTTTCTTATAACCTTCCCAGTCTTTGCAGCCGGTGCCGCAGGCCTCACACTCATACGGCTGCGGTTGGCTTAGCGTGTGGTCAGGCACAGTGGTGACGCTGTCAGGGAAAAGGGAATGAGAAGAAACCTCATGTTCCTCTTGTGTTAGTTCGGCTCCAATAGGGATTTCAATAGCTGGCTGCCGTCTAAGCATCCCATAACGACGGGACACCGGCTGTCGTTCATCAAAAGACTGACTTAGGCGGAATTTACTGAGTCCACCACTGGAGGCGTCAAACGAACTAGCTGCAGATGGCATTGAGTTGCTTCTCAACAAAGGAGCGGTAGATGTTTGACCAGCTGGTTGCTCCACTTTTAGGCTCGGATGATGAAATTTCTCACATGGAACTCCCATGGTTATGGAGCCACCTTTGTAGCCCAGATCTACAGCTTTAGGACTTTGAACAAGTGTTTCTTTCAGAGCTGAACTCTTTTTAGCGTCGGAACTATTCTTCCTGGAGAGTGAGAATCTCCTTGGTTTTACACTGTCAATTTTACTGGTGTCCACCACCGCCTCGTTGATCGTGATAAGTTTGGTGATATGGTCAATGACCTGCTTCTTGGGCACTGTGAACGGGATGCTTTTGTCCTCCTGACCAGAGGCCTGCTGGTTATGGTGCCGAGACATCCTCTGAAGGTGTCCGAGACGTCCATACTTGCCGAGGATGATCTCTGCGTAGCTTTTGGCACTTGTGTTCGGTGGACTGTCTTGTGTCTGCTCAGTGCTTTCAGAGCGAGAGAAATATCCTGACTCTGTACTGCCTTTACTCCCTAAAACTAGAGATGAGGTCTTTTCATCAGATGAGTCTCTTTGACCATGCTTCCCTCTACTTAGACGCAGAGCCAGTCTCTTCTTCACTGCGAAGGAGTCATCGCTTCCTCCTGTGCAATCTTTGGCCATGTCTGTTTCATGGCTCTTGATCGAGGCTACGCTGTCTCGTCTTTCTAAAAGGGTTGATGCTGAGGATAATTGCCTGGTTTCATCTTCTGATTCAGTCGCCTGCTCCTCTAAAGATCTCGGCTCCCCAAGGGTCAGACCTGCCTTCACCCTGTGGGTGTGCGATTTACGGTGTTTGTACAAGTTACTCTTGGTCTTAAAAGAGAAGCCGCATGGGGCGCAGGGATAGGGTCTTTCACCTGTGTGGGAACGAATGTGTTTCTGCAGCACACTTGGCTTTGCACACGCACGGCCACAGTACGAACAGACATATTTGCCCGGTCTCTGAGGCTTGCGCTCTCGTTTCTGTTTTGGGGTGCCCTCCTGGCTGTCTGGTTTGGACTCGCTGGGTCCTCCTGCTGAGGAAGGCGAGCCCGGTGATGGACTAGAAGCTGTGGTTGTTTTCGTAGCCTCATGTTTGTGTTCTGGCGCCGCATCTGAGTCGACGCTCTGCCGCTGGTGCCTGAGACGTTTGCGTCCAGGATGCTGTCGTCTGGACTGTTTGGGTTGCGGTAGCGTGCCATGGGGCTTCGGAGAGCCAGTTTGCTGTTGTCGACGAGTCTGGGGGGGAGACTTATTCTGAGGGGGAGGAGACTCTGGTTGACAATGTTCTTGACCTCCGGACTGCTCCCCAGTCGTCAGGCGACTATGCGAGGCCTCCATAAAACGGACGGCTTCAGGTAGACACGTGGGAAGCGTCTGCCTGCGCCAGCTTACAGAATTCAAGCCAAATCATTAACTGGATAATGGGTTTAAAGTGTGAATTCTATCAATTTGCATCCACTTTAGCTGACTTCATCACTTGTTTGCTTAAACTTTATTGCAAAAAAGATGCCATTAGTTGCAGAAAGGCGGCATCAAGAAATGCAGCCTTGATATATCATGCGTGGAGGAAGTCCTGTGCAGTGATGACCTAAAGTTTCCCATCATGAAGCACTCAGCCTGTCTTTTCCGCCACACAGTCTCAGTTGACTCAGCCGAATGAATTATCCTTCTGTCTTCTCAACAGGAAGATCTGTGGAAACAAACAACTCATTATATAAAATAGTGGATGCAATTTTGAGACACAGAAAACCTTCTGACGCTCTGCTTTCCAAATATAGATATTTATATTTCATGTGTTACATAATCCCTTTATGTGTCATAACGTTCAGCGCTTTCCGGCGGCTGCTGAATTCTTTTAAATTAGAATAAGCTTATGTAATATTTGTGTATGCAAACACATCAGCACGTAAGCAAATAAAAATGATTATTCTGCTAACATTCAAAGAGAGAGGCACTATGTCCAATGGCTGTGACAGGAACATTTCAATAACAGCATAACGTGACATTGTCAAGGTTTTCAATGATTTGTACTCAACCGTGTATTACTCACAGTGGAACAAAATGCTTTTCTGTCAGACAGCCTTACATATCAAACTCACTTTAATAAAATCAATAAATGCTCCAAAACAGATTTTAAAAAAAAGATAATTGCGTTTATTAGTACTAACAGTGTCTCAACATGCTCTAATTGTTGCTGCCAGTTTGATATGTTGCATTTTCTAGCATCAGATCTACTTTCTTCAAAATAACAATCATTAGACAGTGCTCCAGAACAATGATTTTCCAAGTAATGGAGAGGGATTGCTTTCGGCTGTGAGTGACTGAGTTGAGATACTGAAGAGATCTCCCAATGCTTTTTAGTGCCAGCAAACTGAAACGGTAAACAAGGCATCCCACGCACTGACCAGCTGGTTTCCACTCCCACGTGCAGGTGGACGCTGCTGGATTATCTCCAAATGACTGATAACAGGTTGATAACCATCTTTGCTTTTACTTGTGGGGAGAGAATACATTGAAGTATTGGCCGAATATTAAACCAAAAGCAATCTGTACTTTGTAAAAGACCATTCAGATGTCATAAAACTCTTGCAGTGAGACTAAATGTAGGTCCAACAGGAGTTGTAAATGGATTTAGAGCTTTTGGAGGAGAGGCAGGGACTCAGTCATCCCACAGAATTTGTTTGCCTCAGAGTTCAGACTGTGGGATTTTCAGAGCCCCCGCACAAGACTAGCACCTAAAACATCATGCAATGCATCACATTTACAGAAGCGTGTCACACTTCCAGAGTTAATTAAAGACTGCTAATTTGCACCTCTCATTGTGCAAATGGACGGGAACTTGTTTTCTCCTCAACTCTTCTCTCCACACGAATCCTGTTTTCATCCATCTTTGGAAATCAGCCGATGTGATGTTAAGACTTTGCATCAACAGTAAATGCAAAAATACTATGCCATTCTAGGCCGATTGGTATCTTGTAAAGTTAATTGATTTCTCCCTCTTCAGGCCGCTATTGGTTACACTTACAGAACTTTATTGAAATCACCTTGAAGTTGATTAAACATACTACAGATAGTTAATCCATGACGGTAAACATTTAGTCATGACATTTCCCTGTATCATGAAAGCAGGAAATCTGCTTGAAACAACTGTTACAGTTTGCTTTAGCAGGGTACTTAAGTGGCCTGTCTTGTTGACTGGTCTTTTCTTTCTAAGTGACCTAAAAGGAGAGCGACTTCACTTGGAACGGAAAACCAGTCAAAAATAATGTGTCATTTCAGTGACTTTTACCACTCTATGTCAGTTCATACTGATGTTGGAGTCGTTACTCTTTAACTAATGTGTTGTAGTATAAATGAAGGCAGCATAGCTAATTGTCTGCAATATTGAATTATTCTGTTAGTTTGGTCCACAGATAAATGACGAATTCAAGAGAATAGCCAGCCTTGTATCAACTTTTATGGCCAAACTTGACAATTGCACCCCAAAAAAGATGGACATTAGGCGCTTTCACACCGGAGTACTTTTCCCAGTATAGTTCCGATATAGTTCTGAAAATGTTGCGTTCACGCCAAAAAAATCCGGAACTAGTACTTAGTTCATGAGAACCTTTCCACCCCCTTTTCAGTCCCTGCTAGAGAGCAGGTACTTTCATGCAAGAAAAAGGTTCCCATTTCTGATTGGCTGGGTGGAATGCAAACCACGCCCCGTCTAAAACTCCCAAAAGGTTTTGTGAAGCCGCCATTTTATTTTCCTCGCATTAGCATTATTAGCATTAGCCCAGCGCACAAACACAGAGAGACTAACTTATGGCAACACAAAAGAAAACATGGGAGCGGTGGAGATGAGGAGGTGTCGGCGTTCTGGCGATTTACTCGGAAGGCTTCAGTAGAAGCTGCTGGGAGTCCCAGCAGCTCCTACTGAAGCCAGTCCCCAACCCCGGGGACTTGCGGCCGGGGACTTCGGGTGGCAGTATACGCCGTGAAGTTGTTTGCGGCCTGCCAGTAAACCCAAAGCAGAAGAAGAAAAAGTGACGTCAGCGGCTCATTTGCGTAATCTTCCCTCAGGGATTTATTCCGGTGTGAACGCGATCTGCTCTTTAGTTCATCAGAACTCTTTAGTTGAACTCTTTAGTTCTGATGAACTAAGTACGGCAAAGTGCTTGGTGTGAAAACGACTATAGTTTCATCAAGGAGAGGAGCTACAGGAGTGAGAATCAGGCGGATCAAGGACATGCTTCTTGAGGTAGGATCAAGAGTTGTCATTGAAATGCAAGTTGTTGTTCTAAGGAAACTATTGCAAGCTGCTTTTTTAATCACTCATGTATGTTATAGAATTATTGCGGTTGATCTATTTACAGTTTTCCATAATGCCATACCAACAATGGTCAACCTGACGATAAAGCCAATGCAGAACTAATCTTCGTTCTTTCTGGTAATGCTTGGGGCCACTCCTAGTAAAACAAATGTTATAGAAGTCTATGAAAATGACCCTTCTTCTTACTTGATTAATTACCTCATTAAACCTGTTCCCGATGAGTTTATGTTCCTAATTGTTAGTTTAAAATCTTCCTCAATATATTTTAATGTTCAATTTAAAATGTATTGTCCTATTTAGGGTAAAATAGATGATAAAGAGGGTACGTATTAGGTATTAGCTTCCACAACGTTGTTCATATTTCTGTCTTACCTAAACTTAAACTCTTTTACAGTGTTTTCTTATTTCATGAAAGTAAATTGTAACATTATTTTTGCCTAAAAATATATTGTCAAGCGTTCGGTCGTACTTTTCTCCACCGTCTCGTTTGACTTCATAGCCGGGAGGGAGGCTGTGGCTCAGTGGATAGTGTGCTGGACTTCGAATCAGGGGATAGCAAGGTTGAGTCCTACTGCAGCCAGCATGCCGTTGTGTCCCTGAGACACTTCACCCCAAAATTGCTCCTCTGGGGATTGTCCACAGTACTGTAAGTCGCTTTGGATAAAAAGCGTCTAACAAATGACATGTAATGTAATTTTTCAGAAAAACCTGAATTGCCAAACTAAAGGCTTTTAAACGGTAGTCTAGAAAACCAATGGGTGATGTCACGCTGAATCAAATTCTTATATACAGCCTATGAATACAAATTAATTCATAGAACTAGCACACCTCACATTAACATCAATTCCTGCTAAAGACATTAGGACATCACCAGCCTTTAGTAAGGAACGTATGATAAGTGAAAATATATGCCCGTTATATGCTCAATATGTCAGTGTATAAATGTATATTGTATTCAGTGAGCATCCACAAATCTGTAGGGGCTGCTATAGTATATAATAGCAGAGAATAAAGTAATGTTCTGATGTCGTTGCAGTGTGGGCATCAGTTAAAATCTGCAGAGTGAACAGGTACTGAAACGTCAAGTTGAGTAAAAAAAAGAACTCTCTTATATAAATGCTTTATCCATTCACACACCGCCACGCGGAAAGAGAATATTGTATAAATGGCTTTTTAAAAATCTTGTCAATTTCCTCCTCTCACACTAATGGGCACCCAGCGGTGGTTCCTATGGTAACGGCCCTAAACCATGTGGTAGCAGATGGAAGGAGAGCTGGAGGCTAAATTTATCTCCCAGCATCCTCACCCACTACAGAGGGAGGCAGGCAGGCAGGCAGGCGAAGGTGCCTTCCTCCTCGAAGCTACAGCTTTTTTTGGAGAGGAAATCAATACTTTGGGAGTCTTAAATCCGTTCCACACCGATACTCCTCCACTCTTTTTCAAGAGGAAACTAGAAAGGGAAGTGCATACACGGAGGATGACAAAGAAAACTGGACCATTCTCCATTTTTCATGCAAGAGGAAGCTATCGTTTCTATACAAATCCAGCACATTTTAAACCCTTCTTTCCACCTTTGGGTCCTATTAATCTAGACCTACAAAGGCAATCATTTATAAGAATGAAGATTGTGCCATTATCTAAAATATGGTTTGGCATTTTTTCCCATTTATAATAGATATAGTGATATCAGACTAATTATATAATATTCTTTGTTTTTCTAATATTAAAACGTGGCACAAGTGTTTCTGGTTTAAAGGCTGCATTTGGGTAAAAATATGTCAATCACAACAAAGCCGGCAAGCTAACCAATCAGAGCAGACTGCGGCTCTGGTTTCGGACAGAGGGTGAAAAGAGGGTGCTGCAGCACAGGCAGTATGAGAAAAATAAAGAGCTTTTTGAACATTAAAGCATGGAGACATGTCCCAGTAGAGACACTAACGCAGCGTCCACACGGCGGCGTGCGTTGAAGCTTGCCGGCGGGCGTGTCTGAAACTCGACCAACAACCAATCATATGAATCTCCCGCCCCGGACACACAAGCACGCTGTTTGATTGGCTAGAGCTTGTACTGGCATATGATTTGATTGGCTGACGCTTCCTCCGAAGCTTCAAAAGTTGAACATTGCTCAACTTTTGAAGCGAGCAACGCGAGCAAAGCAAAGCAAACGCTCCCACAATGCAGTTCGGCAAAGCGTGATGTCACCCCATTCAAAGTGAATGGGCAGAAGCGTTGAAGCTTCAACGCACGCCCCACCGTGTGGACGAGCCGTTAGCACTGATACGAACCTGCACGTTAGCATAACTCTTTACAAATGTAAAATATAAGCTTCTTAACAATTGATTTCTGAAAATATCTCCCAACTTCAACAATTACATTCATACCTAAGGATTTTGATGCAAAAAAAAAAAGGAATTTCATTAATAATTTCATGATGAAACACAATGAAAACATGCTGATCTGAACTTGTTTCCCCCGCCTCGTAGACTCGTTTGAACCGAGCAACAAATGCCCTCATCTCTGCTGTTTTGTTTTCCAGCACAATAAACCTTATAAAATCAGAAGCTTCGTCTGCAGCCTGATCGCGGCACTCTCCGGGGACAGAGGAGAGCCCTCGGGGAGTGTGTGTGTGTGTGTGTGTGTGTGTGTGTGTGTGTGTGTGTGTGTGTGTGTGTGTGTGTGTGTGTGTGTGTGTGTGTGTGTGTGTGTGTGTGTGTGTGTGTGTGTGTGTGTGTGTGTGTGTGTGTGTGTGTGTGTGTGTGTGTGTGTGTGTGCATGCTCCCCGGTCCACAACATGCTAAGCATAGGACATTTGATGCACTACGTAGGGAGCTCATTCACTACCAATCTGAGCTTTAATACACACACAGCCCACGGACAACTCACTATACGCATCCTTCATTCACACACACACACACACACACACACGCACACACACACACACACACACACACACACACACACACACACACACACACACACACACACACACACACACACACACACACACACACACACACACACACACACACACCACACACACACACACACACACACACACACACACACACACACACACACACACACACACACACACACACACACACACTGCAGCTGCAAAAATATTCCAAACGTCTCCTCAAATGATTCATTTCTCCACCATTCACAGGATACACGATTGTAGCAGCAACAACAAAGAGAAAATCCCCTCAAATCCCGTCACTCTCACACACGCCGTAATCACTGCAGATGACAGAAGGAACATGGTTTTTTGTTACCTGGTAGCAGGTGGTGGTGTTTTGTCCTCCGATTGTGAATGACTGGATTCGGGAAAGAGAGAGAGAAAAGGATGAATGGGAGTGACGAGGGGTAGCGGAGTCTCTACGTGCACTGGGCTGATGAACAGGTATCTGAGTATATGATACGTATGAATGAACGGAGGAGGAGGGGACTCTTTCTCCCTGTTCATCTCCACCTTTCACTATCTCTCTTTCAGGTCAGAGTGAAGTAGCAGCTCCTTATTTGGAGGGTGACGTCAGCGTTGTGTTTCTTTTGGCAGCGGTGTCGGGCTGCACAGCTGGCAGAGCAGGGAGAGGTGGAGGGGCTTTCTCTTTTTTTACATTTGACCGGGCAAGGGCGGAGGAGATACTTCATTTTTTTTTTTAAACACAACTTCCCCATTCAGGGCTCACTTCCAAGCAAAGGTGGAGAGCCAGTGCAGATGCATTTTGATACAAAAACAAGTCAAGGGTCCGGCGCTGGAAGTGGTGCAATGGATCGAAGTACATTTATTAAACAAAACAATACTTTTTTTTAACTGATTCAATATTATTACAGGCAGTTGGTGACAAGGTGCATACAATTAAATTTGTTAAAATAATTTAAATATATTATATAATAATCTCCACATATTTACGCCACTTTGACAAAAGAACATAAATAAATATTTAAAGGAAATCGAGTTTCATTTTGTGCTGCTTTGTTTTTTTCCACTTCGTTTTGGAAGTCGTTTTTACCTGTACTAAATGTATCCGGATGTACTTCACAGATTTAAAATATAGTATCAGCTAATAATTAAACATTGAACTATAACTATAGGTAAAGATATCCAGAAGCGGTTTTATAAAGTTGTTAAAATTAGCTTGACCTTTACCAGCTGTGATGAACACATGAACACACAATATTCCTGTAATTTCATATTTCTGAAATGGGGCATTATGCACATACAGTCATTTTACTTTGGGTACTTTTTCACGCCAAATAATGCAACATTTGCCAATACTTTTGTAGTTTTTGTAAGATGTTGAATGCATGACTTATAACATAGTATTTTTTAGGTGATTTGGGGGAAAGAAGTCAGAAGGATTTACTCTGTGTTTAAGAGCAGCTCTGGAAAATGTC
>NC_136908.1:6616124-6686645 GCF_949606895.1 Notothenia rossii | reverse complement strand
AGAAATGTGTAATTTGCATACAGTCTGAGTGACTCGCTGTAGTCAGGAGCGAACCTCCTTTAAACTGAAAGGGGACGACATTGACCGGGGAATATCTGACTTTACTCAAAAGGCAGATATAGGCGAACACGGATATTGGAGCGACCGGTTGTTGCAGCAGCAGCAGCAGCAGCAGCTTCCTGCAGAGCCTCAGAGGGAGTTTCTGGGCATGAAGCCACCTGTCAGAGGAGAGAAAGAGCCAGAGTCTCCTCAGCATCTGTCCTTCAGCAACAGACCTCAGAGTCTCTGCTGCTGCATCACATGATCTTTACCGTGTTTAACGACCTCTGAAATGCATCATCACTGTCTTATGGAAATATTTGATCGAGAATATATCAGTGGAAGTTCAGAGTAGAGTAGCACAGATTAGAAAAGTATTTGCCAACTATTTTGATAATTGTTTAAAGGTGAGGTAGGTCATGTTGGAGAAACCAGCTCGGGTGCGCTAGAATTTGAAAATACACAGCCGGAGAAAATCTGCCACTTCCTTACAGAGCCCCTCCTCCAACACACACAAACGCGCACATGACCAATGAGGGCACGAGATAAGTTTGTGCACAGATGGAAGGCTGACAGGCAGGTAGGCCATCCAGTTACTTTAGCCGGGCCGGCTCAGATGATTGGTCGTGCTTTTTGCAGCGCCACAGCTTCCACAGATGACATTTCTTTATGGATTTTTTGTCAAAGCACTTCAGATATTCATTGCTATCGGGATGTTAAGAGCATTCCATGGAATATAACAAAAAGTGTATCTCGAGCCGGTTTCTCAAACTTACCTACCCTACCTTTAAGTATTTTGTCATGGAAAAATTATGTCTTATATTTTGAATATGGAGAGGTCCTTCCATTCTCAGTTTTAAATCAAGCGTTAGTATATATCCTTGGATTTTGGACTGAGTAATCGAGACATTTAAACAACTTAATCAACAAAAATGACTTAGTTTCCGATAAAATAAACGTCTATTTTAAATAGTGGTTATTTTACAATTTCTTATTCCCCCCAGGGATAAATACATTTTTCCTTTATGTGCCCACGACCAACCATGTTTACACACCCTGGCTTTAAATGGACCTTGATGTCTGGATCTAGAAGTTTGATGGGTATCTTTTCAAATGTGTGTGTACAACACCAATAACCAGAACCACAGACAGACCAAACGCCCCCATCACCACCGAACAAACACCAACCTACACGCTGCCGTCCACAAGGAGAAATAACCATCGCAGATTTTAAAAGAGTCCGCACGAGAAGGGATGTTGACAGATGTTGTGCAGGGCTCAGCTGTGGTGGGCGGTGCCGCTTCAGACCCACTACCAAACGTTCCAATAACATACTAATGCCATGTATGTACAACTGTACCATTATGGACCAAAGACGCCGGTGTGTGTACTCAAGGCGCAATAATTCAGATTTGTACTACACAGCACTGTAAGCATAATACACCGAGTGGACCGCAAAGCAAGACACTCCCAACTCTACGGGCCGATATTAAAAATACATTCATATTTGTCAAGTCATTTATTATGCTTTTATTGATGTTGTTCACACTGCCAGGAAATTGAAACCCGTGAGTGTACGAACTGACTCCAGGGTTTACTTTGAAGCTTTAGAGACATTTGACTGTTTTTCAGATTTTTGTTTTGGATTTTTGTTTTTATCTTTATCCATTAGTTCAAAGCTTTGAGGCTTTATTTATAATCTAAACATTTAAATCCTGCGCAGATTCTCCTTTTTTGCATGTCTAATAATTGTGTTAAACCTGGTGTTTCTGCACATTAGCAGATAAAGATGATCCTCCATTGGACTCCTTTGTAGACTTCAGCGCCAAAGTGACATCACTCCGTAATACTTGCGCTCCTATTGGCTAGCGCTCCAACACATTGTACATGATAGGCTAAGGGTCATATGTCATAGAGGAGACACTACATACTGATATGAGCTGAACATCAGCAGAGAGGACTTTTTAAAGTAGAGACACTACATACTGATATACACCTGAACATCAGCTTGAGAATACTTTTTAAAGTAGAGACACTACATACTGATATACACCTGAACATCAGCAGGAGAGGAATCTTTAAAGTAGAGACACTACATACTGATATACACCTGAACATCAGCAGGAAAGGACTCTTTAAAGTAGAGACACTACATACTGATATACACCTGAACATCAGCAGGAGAGGACTCTTTAAAGTAGAGACACTACATACTGATATACACCTGAACATCAGCAGGAAAGGACTCTTTAAAGTAGAGACACTACATACTGACATACACCTGAACATCAGCAGGAGAGGACTCTTTAAAGTAGAGACATTACATACTGATATACACCTGAACATCAGCAGAAGAGGACTCTTTAAAGTAGAGACACTACATACTGATATACACCTGAACATCAGCAGAAGAGGACTCTTTAAAGTAGAGACACTACATACTGATATACACCTGAACATCAGCAGAAGAGGACTCTTTAAAGTAGAGACACTACATACTGATATACACCTGAAAATGAGCTGAATATGGCCCCTTTAAATCCAGAGTATCTAAAAACTGGAGATTCCTTTTCTGCTATTTACTAAACCAAATGTATATCTATAGGTAACCAAGGGCCGTTACTCTATAATAAAAATGTTTATTTACGGACTTACGGACAATAGGGTCATTCACAGAAAAAGTAGGAAACACATATTTAGAGCAGCAGCAAACCAAATCAGGAACAAGGACAGAGGCACAAAGAACGACAGAATGTACGGCATTGTGCAAACGAAGAGAAAACAAGTTAAAAATATTTGGAGGAAATGCTAAATATAGGAGAAATGACCAGCAATGTGCTATAAGGGTCTCTACATCTAAGTTAGGCGAGGGTTTGTGGGTTCAGGGAGTCAGTGTGGGTTTCTGGAAGGACACTTCCTGAAAATGTGACACCGTTTAAATATCTTGTTAGACTCTGTGAATCTTGTTAGAGTCTGTGAATCAATGCTTATGGATTTACAAACCTAAGAGTTCAAAAAGCTTGGTGTAGGATGTCCAGCTTCAGAGTGATGTAGATGACGCACTTTGCTAATTGTTAGGCGAACAAACGCTGCTATTCACTGTGTGTTCAGTTGGTAAAGACATCTGCAGACAGGTTGTCGTGAACCCATCAAATAATATTTAGTTTTGAATATTAAGCCAGCCAATGGGTTCATGCTAAAGATATTCAGCCGCTCTGCACCCCGCCTCTGGAACTCTCTCCCACCTGACATCCGCAACACTGACTCTCTCCCCATCTTCAAATCACGTCTCAAAACACATCTCTTCACACTCGCATATCCACCCTGATCATTATCCATCACACATCCTCTGTTTTTATTTATTTGGTTATTTGATTGATTTATATGCTTTTATGCTGGTGTTATGTATTGTGTATCTTGTTTTGTATGTGTTTGTACAGCGACCTTGAGAGGCTTGAAAGGCGCCTATATAAAATAAATGCATTATTATTATTATTATATTCAAAAGAGCACAAACTAGTTTTTATAGCTTCTGAATTTTGCTCTTAGATTATTGCATTTCACTTTAAAATGATGGTAATAAACATGAGTTTGAATGGAGCCTTTAGCAGGGAAAGAGGAATATATTTTTTAGGATTTTTTAGGTGGAGACCAAAACTGAGCAAGTAATGACAATATTAGATTTAAATTAGAGATGTCCCGATCCGATCACGTTATCGGAGCCGATCACGTGATTTTCAAAAGATCGGAATCGGGAGAAAAAAAATCGGGGATCGAGATTTTTTTATTTTTTTATTTTGTATTCAATGTTACAAAACAAAAATGACCATGTTCAAGTCTTAAAGTCATCCTGAGGCCTTAGTTTTGGTTTCAAATTACAAAACATCATGTATGTGTTGCTTCTTTGGGGCTTGTTTTCATAGACCTGGTTGCTTATTTCTCTCAAATCTGGCAACAGAGTGGGGAGGGCTCAGTGTCTAATTGTAGCAGTAAGCTAACGAGTACTGAAAGCTTTATTTTGTTTTGATCCAATGCTGCACAACTGAACTGATCCAATGCTGCTGTGAAAGAAAGAAGCTATATCCATGTTGGATAGAATATCCAATTTATATAAAAAAAATAACCTTAAGGGACAACTTGAATGCTTTTTTTCTTTTTTTTGTCTTAATGCATTGCATAAAGATCGGATCGGGAAAAATCGGTATCGGCAAATTGTCAAAATCAAATGATCGGAATCGGATCGGGAGCAAAAAAAGGTGATCGGGACATCCCTAATTTAAATTGATCATGTGAACTCGACTCAAATTGAAAATAATGCTGCTTAAATCCCTGTAAATGATGTCTATTCAATATGACAAAAATTTTAAGTAAACAAAGAATTCCAATGGAGACCGTTTACGTCCTACAGAACCCATTAAAGGAAGGGAAAAACCACAAAGAGAATAAATAATAGGGCCTCTTAAATAAGTTTCAAACCAAGTAACTACCAGAGCAGAGAGAGAGCATGAATTCATGAAGGGGAGGAAATCAGCTAATGGAAACCAGTGAGAAGCTGAACTCAGTCCCATCAGAGAGGGCAGCAGCTCTGCATGATGTAACTGATGGATCAATACTAACTCTGTTGAGCCTGACGCAGCCGGGTTAAGCAGGATACAGGCGGCACATCAGGACATCCCAACCTGCTTCTTTGATTCCACGTAAGACAACAACAAAAAGCCAATTTCTCTTTCTCTCTTTTGTAGCTCCTATCCAAAAACAATGAGCTGAAGCGATCTGTTGGATGTGAAGGTGGTGTGATGTGCGGAGAGAGCAGCCACATGCTCTCTTATTTCACCAACAGAGAATCAACAGACAGGGGAAGCCTGCCATCGAGGATCCAGAAATCTATATCGTCCACACACAGAGAGAAGATAGTGTTACTGGATGCTGGATAATATTGTGACATGCACTCACGATGCAAAGAAGTACAAATGGCTTCCAATGAGCTCTACCTGTAGATACCAACCAGGCCTTTTGAACTGGACAAACCCAGAAAAACAAACACACCGGCTGTTATATAACAAACTAAAAGCCAGTGGTGTCCTCCTCTCTGCAGAAAATGACCTTGATGGACAATGACAAAGTGGGAGTGAGGACAGGAGGAGACGTCACTGTGATGCTCTTCATCCTCAGAGGACCTTCAGCAGCGATATACAAACACTATGTATGAATGGCATTTGCAGGGGCACTGTTGGATGGGCATGAATGTAAAAGGTCAATTTTTTGGCCTGTGTGTGTGTGTGTGTGTGTGTGTGTGTGTGTGTGTGTGTGTGTGTGTGTGTGTGTGTGTGTGTGTGTGTGTCCACTTGGTGTTTTGTGAA
Source organism: Notothenia rossii (assembly GCF_949606895.1). Classification (NCBI taxonomy): domain Eukaryota; kingdom Metazoa; phylum Chordata; class Actinopteri; order Perciformes; family Nototheniidae; genus Notothenia; species Notothenia rossii. The sequence continues at coordinate 6,681,246 of NC_136908.1, read as the reverse complement.
TGAGGGGTGCAGCTGAGAGGCCTTCTGCCCGACAGGCTGCTCTCTCTGCGGGGGGGGGGGGGCAGGAACCAGAGGCCCTTCCACCTCGCGGAGAAAACCAAGCTGGGTCCATACGCTCGGCCCCGGGGCCTCTGACGACACACACACACACACACACACACACACACACACACACACACACACACACACACACACACACACACACACACACACACACACACACACACACACACACACACACACACACACACACACACACACACACACACACACACACACACACACACACACACACACACACACACACACACACACACACACACACACACAGGTGCACACTTAACACTTAACACCCAAGCATACAGCGTCAACAAAAAACGTGTGCTTTTTTGCCAAAACATTACCCTGTACCGGTGGTGGAATGTAACAGTATTGTCTTAAAGACGACGTGTCATGCTTATGTGCAGGTGTATATCAGTATGTAGTGTCTCTACTTTAAAGAGTCCTCTCCTGCTGATGTCCAGGTGTATATCAGTATGTAGTGTCTCTACTTTAAAGAGTCCTCTCCTGCTGATGTTCAGGTGTATCAGTATGTAGTGTCTCTACTTTAAAGAGTCCTCTCCTGCTGATGTTCAGGTGTATATCAGTATATAGTGTCTCTACTTTAAAGAGTCCTCTTCTGCTGATGTTCAGGTGTATATCAGTATGTAGTGTCTCTACTTTAAAGAGTCCTCTCCTGCTGATGTTCAGGTGTATATCATTATGTAGTGTCTCTACTTTAAAGAGTCCTCTCCTCCTGATGTTCAGTTGTATATCAGCATGTAGTGCCTCTACTTTAAAGAGTCCTCTCCTGATGATGTTCAGATGTATATCAGTATGTAGTGTCTCTACTTTAAAGAGTCCTCTCCTGCTGATGTTCAGGTGTATATCAGTATGTAGTGTATCTACTTTAAAGAGTCCTCTCCTGCTGATGTTCAGGTGTATATCAGCATGTAGTGCCTCTACTTTAAAGAGTCCTCTCCTGCTGATGTCCAGGTGTATATCAGTATGTAGTGTCTCTACTTTAAAGAGTCCTCTCCTGCTGATGTTCAGGTGTATATCATTATGTAGTGTCTCTACTTTAAAGAGTCCTCTCCTCCTGATGTTCAGTTGTATATCAGTATGTAGTGTCTCTACTTTAAAGAGTCCTCTCCTGATGATGTTCAGATGTATATCAGTATGTAGTGTCTCTACTTTAAAGAGTCCTCTCCTGCTGATGTTCAGGTGTATATCAGTATGTAGTGTCTCTACTTTAAAGAGTCCTCTCCTCCTGATGTTCAGTTGTATATCAGTATGTAGTGTCTCTACTTTAAAGAGTCCTCTCCTGATGATGTTCAGATGTATATCAGTATGTAGTGTCTCTACTTTAAAGAGTCCTCTCCTGCTGATGTTCAGGTGTATATCAGTATGTAGTGTCTCTACTGGGACATGTCTCCATGCTTTAATGTTCAAAAAGCTCTTTATTTTTCTCATACTGCCTGTGCTGCAGCACCTCTTTTCACCCTCTGTCTGAAACCAGAGCCCAGTCTGCTCTGATTGGTTAGCTGGCCGGCACAGTTGGGATTGGCCAACTAGCTTAGAGATGTCCCGCCCCTTAGCCTATCACGTACAATGTGTTGGAGCACTAGCCAATAGAAGTATTCTGTCCCTGATGCGAGTTCTGTCTACGCAAATGTTGGCAGATAGCATAACAAATATGGCAGCAGGAGAGTCAGATAGAAGAGTGTAGTTGAGTTTACTTATATCTTTTTGTCTTCTTTTTCCATCCATTATTTTCCAAAAATAAAGGCTTCCAAGGCACAACACGTTGAGATTGAGAGAGTCCTTCTCCCAAGCCACATGAGAAATTGTTAGAGATGGAGCTTGCTTTTGTAGTGCCCGCTGTGAGTGTACTTTTGGACTCTTCTGTCCCTGATACTTGTTATGCTATCTGCCAACATTTGCGTAGACAGAACACGCATCAGGGACAGGATAAGAAGTGTGAGTGTTACGCTTAGGTCCGGAAGTAAACAAATTATTTACCTTTTTATGGCACATCCTTGCTACTTATGCTTTTATCCTTTTTTAATTTAATTTAATTTTGTTTTGCATTTGTTCTTTCTTTCTTACTTGAACTTCTTAGATTTATATAAATATGGTTATTATTATTTTGCATTGCATTTGACTGTATAAATAAAGCATTAAACAAAACAATAAAAACAATACTTTGGGTATTTTTCTATTATGACCATTGTCTTGGACTATTCATATTTTTTTCTTGCACTATTTGTATCTCTATGGTATATTGTATGTTGCATTGTTGAAGGAGCTTTAGACTTTAGATTTTCATTACCAATAAAACGCGGTACCTTTTGTTCATTTGACAAAAAAGCCTTTGAATCTTTGTAAAAAGGAAGTAGACAAAGCTAAGTAAAGATGATAGATAATTTCCGCTCCGGTAGTCTTGGACCGTTTTCCGGCGCGGAGGAAATCTGCTCGCTTACGGCACTTTTGACATTTAACTCGAGTCTGCTGCTGGGGGGGATCCTAATGATGGATGAGGGCACCCTTGGGTCCCCGGCTGCATGACGAGCTGAAGCGTTGACACCCTGAATCTACGTGAGGATGTACCGCTTACACGACACATCTTGAATCACGAACACAGGGTTCTGCGCAGAGAGCTGTGATTTATTACCGCTGTGGTGGCTGGAAAAAAGAATGTGTTTTCCAGGTTGGAGGAGGCAGGAGGTGTTTGATGATGTATGGCGTCGGGAGGACATTTGTTCCAATAAGAGCAATGCAACTTCAGCATTATGCACCGAACAGGGAACGGTCACTTCCCGCTTCCTGGTTAAACTGCTGTGGACGTTCAGAATTAATGTTGAGATGAACGGGATCCAGAGATGGTTGGAGACGTACGGATTTCATTTGTTTTGTTAAACAAGACTGTGGTTTAACCAACCAGTCCGGACTCCATATGTGTCCAAAGAAATCCTTTCAAATCGATTCATAAAACATGCATTTGTTTCATATTTGATGAGTAATTAAAAAGTAATTTCATGAAATGTTTTAATATTTTGATCAACGTAATTTAATAGAGTTTTTGCCTATTATTTTAAACCAAATAAAGCTCATTATGTTTACATTGTAAAGGCCATTTGTCATTATTTTCTTGCGCATAAAAAAATGTATCAAATAATTGTAAAATGAACTTGCAGATAAATTAAATAATAAAAAAATAGTTTTAAGTTGAAGGCTCTCTACTGTTTATTAGCTTTCCTGACTTATTTATGTCTCATTCAATCCGTTGTACACTAAGGTCTACCTGTGAACATGTTGGCATTTGCTAACAATAGCTAACAATGCTAACCTAGCTAGAAATTGTATTTCATACGTGTTGTATTGGAAATCACTTCCCAGCACCAATGGGACACATCATAACAATCATTTGCGAAAAGCACCATCCTGTTGAGCATGCTATGCTAACATGGAGAGCATTACTAAACACAATAGTCACTGCAAAGCCCCACTTAGACAATAGTCAATACATTTCCTCCAAACCAACACTAAAGTCGATTATTGGATTGAGGTTTTCTGATCGGTACAAAAGCCCTGAAGGATTCCCAAGCCTAACATCTATTAAATGAAAAACAAAGTGAAACCATTGTCTATATGCATTTCCTTTGTGTCTCATTAAGATCCAGATTGCACCTTGACTTGGCATGTTCTTCCTTTGTTAAAGGCCCCATGACATGGCCATTTCTACTGATCATAATTCCATTGTTGAGGTCTATTAGAATAGATTTATATTGTGCAATTTTCCAAACTCACATTGGTTTCTCATACAGCATCTCTGTATAGTATGTGTATTCACTCTGTCCTACACGGCTTGTTGGAGCTCCTGCCCCCCCCCCCCCCCCCCCTCCCTATGAGCCACTGTGCTCTGATTGGTCAGCTCGCCCACTCTGTTCTGATGAGTCCACCACCGTTATAGCGGAACATCAGTGATTATGTGTTACAATGGCGTTAGCAACCAGTGATGACATCAGTAATGACAAACAGATGAGAATGCTGTGTGGGGACTGGGTGCCGTGTTGGCGGGACGTTGTGAGGCTCGCTGCTGCGAGGAGCGGACAGTGTGAGCTGGCTTACTGGTGTGGTTTCCTGGTTGCTGCGTGGGGTCGGCGAGACACAGCGAAACCCAACCCGAAACCAGCCCGAGCACACACACACACACACCCGCAGCCTGGCTGTCGCCGCGTCCCGCCGTCTCAGGCTGAGAAATCCGCGGAGCTGCAGCCGACAAAAGATTGAGTGTGTGTGTGTGTGTGTGTGTGTGTGTGTGTGTGTGTGTGTGTGTGTGTGTGTGTGTGTGTGTGTGTGTGTGTGTGTGTGTGTGCGTGTGTGTGTGTGTGTGTGTGTGAGGAAGTCCGCAGATTGGTCCAAATGACTGAATGGCTCCGAGGACGTAACGGCTCCGCGGATTGGTCCATTTGGGTATGGTTACGTCACCATAGTCAGGAAGAAAAAAATAAGAAATCTCCAACGAGGCGTTCTGGGGCAGCACAGACAGGTCTTCTCTGTGTTAGAGTTTCACTACAGGGTGAACTTTGAGGGGTTTTGACTCTGCAGACCGTTTACATGCAGAAAAAGCTTCATAACAAACAAGGGGACGGGTAATAACCGGAAAAGCATGACATGTGACCTTTAAGTGCCTAAAAACAGCAATGTGGAAAACATCAGTGAAGCTCTGAAGATACAAGTGCTCTCACAGTTCACCTGCTACCAAGGACACTTTAAGGTCTGAGTACCCATCACTGACATGAGAACGAAGCTGATGAATATCCATGTTGTCTCTCTGGCTTCGCTGCCTTAGCCTGAACAGAGAGACCTTTGAGAAAAAAAAAACAGAGTTCATGCCATTTCATAAAGCCTCAGCAGGCCGTGGGACCTCAGGACAGCTCCAAGACCCCGCACACCAAATATATGTTTATCATACCACCACTGAATGTGCCTTTAGTGGGGTTAACTTCATCTAAAGTAAAACACAGTTTTGGCTCCAGTGGAAAACTCAGTGAAAGCCATTTGGGCATATCAGTGCCACAGACAGTCCATTATGCTGCCACTTTAGCACCCATGAAACATCAGAATTGATAGACTCCAGCTCCACAGGGATCCATAACAAACAAACAAACAAACAAACAAACAGGAACGTCGATAATGGCCCTGATGATGGTTTTGTTTATGCCCGATACAGTGGAAGACACAGCAAGACAGTTGTTCTGGATAAAAGTGCTTTTCTCTAATGATTTTGAAACATTTCATATCCGGTCTTTTCTGGGAAATGACTCACATTTTCTGTCAGAGTCCAATAGAAAGACGCAAATAATGGTCGTTCATGGTAGCTATATAAAGGTAAATCTATACTGTGTTAAAAAGGTGGATGTCTTGTATTTTCATGCTTCCACTGGCAGTTTTATGACATAAGGAATATATTCTGTGCTTTTAATAGACACAAGAGGTCAATGTCACCCAGCCTGCTGCAACAACACAATGACAGCGTGGTGATTGATGCAGGTACACGGCATCAAACTGGGAACATAGAGTCGTGGATTGTTGTGTCCCTCCTGAGGTGAAGGACACCTCGGGGAGAGAAAAATGATTATAAATAACCAAAGGCACCGGCTCTTCTACGGAGGAAAGAAATCCCCTGTCGAGGACGCGGACTGACAGGAACGACCAAAATGTGACTCTTCAGTACGGAGGGGGAAACATGACGGACTGAGGGGAAAGACTTCACTGGAATGATCAAGAAATCACTTCACTAGGATTCATTTGTTCAAACAGACTGGTCAACACAGTCTCACGGCATTTCGTGTTAAAGTCACGAAATTAATCTATTGATTCGTGTTCACCGACACGATTTCGTCATTTTTTTCGTGTTACACAGAACGATTTTAAAAGCAATGTATTTCTATTGGTAGTATGTTTCGTGCCTGCACCAAATAATAACAAATTATAAGGAAAGAAATATGAAAAAAAATACAGATTTCAGTATTCTGAGGCTCTTTGAGGATTTCTTTTCCTCGCGGACGGCAAAAAAACTCAGATATTATACAATTTAAAATAAAAGGGTTAGGCTTAGGGTAAGATATTGAGTAAGAAAATGTTTTTATGAACCACACAGCTTCCGGTCTTCCAAGACCCTACCGGACAAAAAGACGTGGTGCAGGTACGAAACATACTACCAATGGAAATACATTGCTTTTAAAATCGTTCTGTGTGATACGAAAAAAGGGGTAAAATTGTGTTGGTGAACACGAATCAATAGATTAAATTAATTTCGTGACTATAACACGAAATGCCGTGAGACTGGGTTGGACTGGTGCAGTGATGATGGGGCAAACGCTTTTTGGGGGTATTTACTGACGTATTTCATGTCGTAGAATTCAAATCTCTTCAGTTTGTGTTAACCACAGACCTTTTTCTCAGGATAACAACCAAAAACACATTCAACAAATCTGCTGACTAAGAGATGAAGGAACCGGAAGTGCACTACACTTACTATAAACAAACAATGGTTGTGCACTTATTTGATTTTAAAACACTTTTGCCCCTTTTTTCCATACGTTAACCTACTTATTTTGTGACTTTTGGGGCAAAAAAATGATATAAATTTATATAATTAGACAATACCAAGACAAGTGATATATAAGGAAGAGGTGTAAGGCATTGCTCAGGCAAATAGTGATAGACCAATCAAACAGCTCTTTCATAAGGATTTGTTTACATCCCAGACACTGTTCATACAATAGTTGTTAACAATAGTGGCGGAACAAAGAGCCTTCTTCAGGGTGTAGCCAGGAAACAGTTTCCCCTTCTGTAGAAACATGATAATTGCACCCTAAGTGGAAGGCAAATGCATATAGGGCCACACAATAGTGTTAATCAATTAAGATGTTGATCCTTTATCAAAGAATGAATGTGAAATATTCCCTGGTTCCAGATTCTTTAATGTGGATGTGTTCATTTATTATGTTTTATATAATTGTAGATTTAGATTTGTGGATGTTTGACCAGTAGATTAATCAATAATGAAAATAATCATATTTTCCCAGAGAATACTCCCTCCCTCCCTCCAAGGATGACAATCCGTCACATTATTGATCAAACTCTTTAAACCCAGACAGATATAGCTCCACTTTGTGCCCGGAAATGTTGTGAGCCTTCGGAGAAATATTCTTAATCTTGTGATAAACCAATAGAGAAAATGCCTAGTCGTTCCAAGTGTGTGTGTTTTTTGCAGCAGAGCAATGATGCAAACTGTCCTCAGATGTCCTCTAATCCAGCAGGCAGAGTGCTGCAGAGACCGAGTGGACAGTAGGTCATCTTCCTGCTCTTTATAAACACATCATAATGCATATTTGTGTTTATTTTAAGAGGGAAAACAGTACGAAGAAGTACGAAATCCCCGGGTACATGGGACGTTAAATCCACCAATTTAAGCTCAGATGTGATTATGTAATATTATTGGCGATTTGATCCTGCAGCCACAAAATAAATACATCTGTTTCTCATGAATGATGTCACGTTGTAAGCAAGTTGTATGCAGGAATGATGTGATGTAGTTTCGCTTTCTGTTGCATGAGGGGAAACCGTTCAATAAATCAATTAAGTCCCAAATATGCTCCTCAACAAAACGCATGTATTAAAAAACATGATAACGGTATTTTATGAGTACTGAGGGTCATGTGTTAATTTGGCATGGTCAATTTATCACATGTGGACCGATTATAACAAAGATTTTATACCCAAAATAGAAGCAGCCACAGCGAATTCCCTCCAATAAATCACACATTTTAGTCTACAAAATGTTTCTCAACAAGACGCATGTATTACACATCACGATAACTGTATTTTAAGGTTATTGAAGATCTATGTGTGTATTCGGCATGCTCACTGTATCACAGCTGGACCCTTTAGTACCGATTCTCACAATGGTGTTGTACCACAAAATAGACTTGAACGACGAATACCGTTAAACGAATCACGCATACAAGTGTAAATAAGCTTTTCGACAAGAAGGCATATTATTATTAATAGCCTGTTACTGCTACTGAAGGTATATTAGTTCATCCGGCATCGTAAAATCAGTTTGTTCTCACCAGGCATGCGCACTTACAGAATAATTATTAAAATATATTGGAGGTGCCAGATTTTTGAATGGAGGCTGGTTTGCTACAGGGGCGCAGAGCTGTGATAAAGCCGAGTGGGATAATCAATAACCAAAAAGCCAAATATGACACACCTGTGCAAAAAAACTGTCTTATTTAGGGATTGACAGTACATGCACGTATATAGAACAACAGCAGGAGGCAATATCGATTAACAAAACACCAGAGCACCGTAGAGGCAGTGTTCCTACGCACCTCATACAGAGCCATGCAGCTACAACCAGAGTCAAACCAGCAGCAATAACACAGCCTCAGATACAGCACTTTCAAAATGAAACTGCATCACGAAATCATAGCAATACAACCCATGCAAGTGCTTCAGAATAAATCCAATCTGTATTTGAACACCTCCTCAGCCAATTGAAAAACACCAACTGTAAATGGTAGACAAATTAGCCTGTATTTTTACATAGAGGGTTCCTTATTTATTTGTATTGTAGTTTTTTGCCATTATTATTGAAACAAAACAAATAAAGCTTTATTATTGTTATTTTGAAAATCAACGTACTTCCGGTTACGTTAGGTGCAATTGTGGCTGACTTGCCGCATCTCGCCACCTCCTCCCTCTCACAGACAATGAATGAAGCCAGTTTTGGGGATGAATAAACCCAGGATCACTTCAGGTATCATAACACCCTTTTAGCATTGTAATAACAAAAAGAACACACACCAGATCCACGTTTAGCTCTGGTTAGGCTGTCCATTTTCCCCTTTACCTCACCAAATAGCGACAGGAAAAACACTCTAATCAATAATACCCCACCATGTCACACCATGTGGACATTTACAATAAAATAAATCCTTACAATACATGTTAACATTTCCATTAAGCCCTCAGTGATACATTAATGAGCTTACATTACCTGCAGGATCAACTTCTCTGCGCTGCAGCGGACAGCGTTTACAAGCTGCGTCAAGTCAGCGTCATTCAGCAACACTACACCGGAAGTGTGAAGCCTTCAACATAAAAGCGGGGCGTAGATCAGATCAACTTTATTGATCCCAAATTGGGACTTTTTGCGTTATAGGAGCATGTTAAAACAAAGGCATTTCACATTATTTGAAGAAAAGAGTAGAAAATAAACCCACATAAAATATAAACATCTCAAAATATAAAATAAAACTGAATTCAAAAGTAAAATATAAGTAATCCTTGTACTTTAGTGAAGATTCTGAGTATTTCTTCCAACACTGATGCTAGTCCAGTCAGTCTTCACTTGTAATTAATAAATACATACATAATAATGTGTTAAAGTCATTATTATTGAGCAGTTTTCGGTTTTCCTTCAAAGCGTCGTGTTCTTATTATTAAAGCTAACGTGTAGCCTTATTTTGAAAACCGGAAGTTATATATGACATTTTAGCCAGCTTGACGCTTTTAGCATTAACACCTTACTCACCTAGGATTACCGTAAATATGCTAATGTGTAGTAACACGTTTAGCTGCTAATATCTGACTCTATAATTGTTTGTTTTGTGTTTTATATCAGCTCACTTTTTAACCGGGAATAACGTAAGAAAGGAATCCTCTTTAACGTAGATGCTGCATATTTACAAACAGCATTTCCGGGTAAAACTTTTTTCAACGACAGACAATGAACGTAGCTATGCAGCTTTCTACTGTGAAAATACAGCAAGGAGGCGTTTGGGGTCGATACAAAAACTACCTAATTCACAGCTACATGGGAAAACATGCATACACAATGGGAAATAAACCTCACATTTGTATTGTTATTTATATTTATCACTTACAAATTATGTTTAATTGGTTATGCTATTTTAGTGTCATGAATAAACCAAGTATAAAAGGCAGGAATGTTAATAAAAAGTCATCAATACTTGTACATTTGAACTTTTAAAGATAAAATCAACTCATTTCCGGTTCTTATGGACATAAAACCTTCAAATACATAACTCTAACAAATTATTTAAGTTGCCATTACATATAATATTTATTTAAAATATGATGATGTTCTTCATGCACGTAATTTGGCTTTCTCATTGTCTCTTAAACCACATTGTAAAAATATAAAAAGGATGCAGCCCAAGTGGAACTTGAATCACAAAATACCAGCTAAACATGACCTCATTATTAATGTGCTCTCATCCGAATAATTAACTCATTAATTATTCAATAGCTATTCAATTATATCATTTATTTTATTGATTTGAATATGTAAAACATTACCTATAAAGCCTAAATGGGCAGGGCGCCTCCAATGTTGTGGATCCCGTATTCTAAAATCATACTTTTATCTCCCAGCGTTCGACTCCTTATCTGGCTGATACTGCCTATGCCTATGTATTTGTTTGTGTGCATATGAGCCGTGTGTATTAATGTTTACGCCGGTGTTACTTATTGTATTTAAGGTTGTGTTGGCTAACTGCTCTGTTCTGTACAGCACTTTGGTTAATGTGGGTTGTTTTTAAATGTGCTTTATAAACACATTTGATTGATTGATTTAACTCTAATATATAATAACACCTATAACACACATTGGTATTAATGAAACTGGTAGTACACACCACTGTCCATCCCATTGTAATGATTGAATTACTTCATGAATTTAATTTAACAGAAAACCTTAAATATAATTATATTGACATGAATATATATATGTAAACATACATACAAAAGTTATATTTAAGATGATTTAATATATATCATTAAAATGAACATATGATTGTTGAAAATGATATCTATGGTAAAACGTTCGCCGAAAAGTACAAGATACACAACCTTACTGTTTTAAATAAACAGTGTAATACAGTAATCAGTGCAGTTTATGAATAATAAATAATAATCATGTTATATAAATGTTGTTAAATGTGTCAGGAGGAATTATCTAAGTGTCAAACGGATCACTTGTAACTTAGATACCTGCAATAAAGTATAAATACACTTAAAAAATCTTACCTTTTTCTGCATCAACCTGTGATATGAGGTGAGTTGATCCTCATGGAGCCTCTGAAGGAACACAGAGAGCCTTCAGGTGTCGGTGCTGCACTCAGACTGTTTTCTACCTGTTGCCAGGTGCCTTAAAGCCTCTGAGGAGGAGGAGGAGGAGGAGGAGGAGGAGGGGGGGTTGGAGCTGTTGGGAAATCATGATGAAGATCCCCCAGGGCCAATGAGATCTCATAACTAACGGTCTTATGCAATGATCAGCGCGTCGTTTGTTATATAAGAGCGGAAGGTCAGCCGCTCACAGCCGGCCGGGGACTTCCTCTGTCACCACAACAAAGTGGGTCATCACAGCAGGGGGTCTGCATCACTGTGAGCAGAGAGAAGGGGGTCCCTGACACTATATGAAAGGGGAGGCAGATTGATGGATGGGTTACAGATATTAGCAGTCACTTTGCAGAATTAGCTTGTTGAGTGTTCTGTGTGTCAACAATCAGCTTAAAGGAAACACTAACTCTGATTGGTTCCTGGTGTTTTGGTTCATCCTGTTATCTGATTTGTTCCCAGAATACCTGACTTTCACCATTCCAAAAATAAAATGTTTTGGGACTACAATAAAGAGTGATCCTAGTTAGATTCAAACACTACGCTCGACGTGGCGTCCCGGGATTTGCTCCAAAAACACATATTTACTCAGAAAATTGCGGTATTGCTTAACATCCAGATTTGTGTAACTGGTTCCCACTGCATGCTGGGTATCTCTTCAAATACTGTTACTATAGGCAATAACTTAAATTAAGAAATAAATAAATTACTATTAACAAAAGGCCTCAGGATGTAAGAAGCCAGAGGGTCCGTCACCAGGCTTTAAAATAAACTAATTTTAAACCGGCGGAGTCTCGTTTTTTTACAGGTTATTCAACCTTTATAAATGTTTTTAATTAAATGTTTTTATTTGAGGTCTGGGAGGCATTTTGTGAAACCTTCTGTGTATCAAACTTTTATATAAACAAAGATTTTTACTGATTAATCGATTGACATTGATTGAAAAGTGGTTGAAACTGAAATAAAAAAAATGAATACCTTTTTGTTAAACTAGTAAGTTTCTACCGATTGGTCAGAGCCGTTATTTGTGATATAATGAGAAACAGGCAGGGGGAAGTTATATAGAGGGTATCCAGTGGCGATCCTAGAGTCAGTGGGGGCCCTAGGCAAACATTCGTCGGGGGCCCCTCGGACCAGCTTTTCATCACCACGCACAGCCGTCAGTCTGGAGCGGAGCAAGGCAACACAACTTAAGATGAGAAGCAGCATTTTACGGCGCGCTATGCATGGGGCCGCCTCGAGGGGGTTTCGCGACATGTCGTTGCGGTAAATTAAAGGGTGTTTCATGTTGTCGTTGCTGTGGACCATCTTAAAATCTACCTTCTTTGGGGGGCCCCCTTCTGGTCCGGGGGCCCCAAGCAGTTGCCTGCCTTGCCTGTTCGCAAGGAGCGCCCCTGAGGGTATCCCATGTTTAACAAAAAAGATACAGCAACTGAGTGTGTGGAAGGTTTTTACACAAAACAAGCCTGCGAACATGGTGAAGAATAACTAAGTGTGTGTTCAGCTCCTCCTCGTCCTGATGTTGTGATATTGGGGGAAAGAAACACACACATGCCTCTGTATGGTTTTCTGCAAATGAATTCATACTTATTTATAATTCAGGTTCTATGTTTTCATTCGATTATAAGATAAAACATCATTGTTAATTGTATTGGAACTAATAACTAAATGTCAACTAGATCCAGATTTTAGTAAATAAAAAAAGGTTGTGGTTTCAGACATCAAATAATAAATACACATGTCCTGCAAATAAATCTTTTAAACAACAATATCGTTTGAGGGAAATTTGGGATATATGTGGTTTGAAGTTAATATATTTTACTCAAACACATGCCTACAAATAAAAAAGGAAAGCAGTCGCTTATTCTAAAAATGATCCAGGATAAAGAGAGTAATTTGATGTGCAACAGCGCCCTCTGCAGGACAGAAAATGGGCCTACAATCACATTAAACAGAACTTTATTGATTATAATGAAACGTACATTTTTAATCGAAGAAGTCACTTTACACCAAAGACTTTAAAAATGCTCCTTCTGAAAAGCTTGTGTGCAAAATATAATAACACACTAACATTTCAAATGTGGACAAGCTGTGTCATTAAAAAAAAGGCATAACTTGAATAATCTTAGACGACCCCTTTGCATGAAATAAAACGGATTTAAAGAGAATGGTAAAAAAGTAGAAACAACCATAACTTGAGATAAACTCTTTAAAAAGAGATCATTAAAAGGTTAATTTGATCCATTAGAAAGGCAGGTAGTGCTCGGATGTAATCATCGTAACAGTGTGACCTGACAGCTCATTTGCTATTAATGGCTTCTGGTAAAAAAAAAACTAAGCATATAACCTCCCATTTTAACTGTGGAGGTACAAGTTAGGGCTCCACAATGAATCGACATGTTGGATAAAGGCTGACAATGTGTTTAAATGTAATATTAAATAAAGTGTGTGCAGCTGCAGAGATATCCCGGCCAGTACATTGTAATCTACAAACTTAACAAATCATATATTCTTGGCAGAGACCCTCTTCACCAATCATCATTTTATAAAAATTACAAAAAAAGATCAATCCATCCAATATCCTGATTGTGATACCAGCCAAAATAATTGTTATTTTTCACCAAATTGTGCAGCCCTAACGCAAGTGAATACAATCATTTGGAAGCGAAAGCTGTGTTTGTTCAAGCGTTGCATATAGCCTGCACATGCTAACGTGCTAGCTGCTGCGTGTCACCGTGGTTTCAGCTGAAGTCTCGGTCGGACAGGATCACCGGGGCGATGAGCGTCCAGAGGAAGATGGCCAGGCCGAACCAGCTGGAGCCGATCTTCACCCACACCGAGGGCATGGTGCTCTTCATCGTCTCGTAGGCCGCGTCGGGCCTGGGGAACCAATCAGGGAGGAGGAGTCAGCAGTGGATCGAATTTAATCCATGCATTGTGGCTTGTTAGATGTAGCAGTCATCACATACAGAACATTAGGTACAACTAGTTCCTGAACAGTGTCCTTCACATGCTGATATCCAAGAGAGGGAGTTACAGTCACAAGATGGAGGAATAGAAAGCAGTATTCAATGTTTACTTCAGATTAGCGCCACGTCAGAAATGATCATGCTTGTCATATGTCTCTCTCCATAGAGGCTGAATCATCATGTTAATCACATAGCTATCATATGCCTCAAACAGTCCTGATGCTCTTCTAGGTAATCACACATCCTGTCATGGACCCAGCTACAGTTGGTATACCTTTGTTAGCATGTGCTACTCTGATATTGGAAGAGGAAATTCACTATTTTCCCAACATATGTAAATGTCTATGTCGGGAAAATCAAGTACAAAATTGTCCCGTAATGTTACAACCTGCCGACACAAGGCTCCCTCTGTGACGTAGGAAAATGTGTTGGGTATTTTTTTTCACCAGGAGTCAAATAGAGTGGTGCAGGAATGAGTCCTAAATGAGTCAGCATTTTATCACTTCCTGTCCCCTTCGTCTGGAAGTCAATGTTTATTTTTTGTAAAGGGTTGCTAGCCTGATATATGTCAGCAAATACCCCACTGGTGACTTTAAAAATGAGACGATAAGCCTTTAGCTTAGCGGTGGTGACGGGAAGTCATGTGAACATACTGTAGTTCCTTTATAGCCCAACATTAGCCGCCTTTAGCTTAGCGGTGGTGACGTGAAGTCATGTGACAGTGCTGTAGTTCCTCTATAGCCCAACATTAGCCTCCTTTAGCTTAGCGGTGGTGACGTGAAGTCATGTGACCGTGCTGTAGTTCCTTTATAGCCCAACATTAGCCTCCTTTAGCTTAGCGATGGTGACGGGAAGTCATGTGACCGTGCTGTAGTTCCTTTATAGCCCAACATTAGCTGCCTTTAGCTTAGCGGTGGTGACGGGAAGTCATGTGACAGTGCTGTAGTTCCTCTATAGCCCAACATTAGCCGCCTTTAGCTTAGCGGTGGTGACGGGAAGTCATGTGACCGTGCTGTAGTTCCTTTATAGCCTAATGTTAGCTTCTTAACTCAGAAATCTTAAAGTGGTGATAATATGTGGAGATTATTATATTTTATTTTCTAAAAAGGCCAAAATCCAATGGAAAAATCACATTATTTTTGTGGAGGGTGCGATGCTTACTTTCGCTTCGACCGGCAAAAATACGTCATCACTGCACCACTCTATGGTTTGTATCCACAGGAAACACTAATGCATTGTCTTTTTATTGAGATATAAAACATGTATTGCGGCAAAAACCGTAAAATAACCAGATATCTTTTTATAAGCAGAAGGATAAATAAAGGATACTTACATGTACCAGTTGGTGAGGGTCATCATGATGTAGAGCGAGGCGAGGCTGAGGCTCAAGTGGAAGAAGGAGTAGCTGTAGGTGACCGCTTCCTCCTCGTTGTCCACGCCGCGGTGCACCCCGTCCTCCCCAGTCTCATAACTGTCGCTCGTCAGACCCTGGACCTCCTCCGTCTGCATCAGCTTGTTCACTGCGGTGTTGTTGGAGGAGCGGATACTGAAAGAGCAAAGGATGTTGATTCAAAGGTTGCTATATTATACAGTTTTTCATCAATATATTACAGGTCTCAGATATATTCAAAACATGTCTCTGATTGGCTGAAACACCAAACAGATCATTACCCATAATCGCCTCTGTTTCAGCCCTGTTTCCAAAGTGCTGATTCTCTGTCTGTTACTTTGGATCAAAATAAGGAGCCCCTCCCCACGCCCCTCTGAGAGACATTTGGTTACAAAGAAGTTAATGGTGCTCTAGGAGGAGATTCAGGTGATAAGGGGGGGGGGGGGTGGGGGGTTACCTTGGTTGGTGATTGGCTAATGGTTACACAAGCCAACAAATCGTTATGACATCATAAAGTGGCCAAAATCTGATCAGCTCATTTCAGACAGGTTTTTATAGAAATGGATCAAAAAGAGAGAGAATCTTTGTTCCTGAAACTTTCAGAATCTCTTTCCACAGAGGGGACACATGTTGATGTAGAAGAGACATGAAGAAGAGGGGACACATGTTGATGTGGAAGAGACATGAAGAAGAGGGGACACATGTTGATGTAGAAGACACATGAAGAAGAGGGGACACATGTTGATGTGGAGGAGACATGAAGAAGAGGGGACACATGTTGATGTAGAAGAGACATGAAGAAGAGGGGAAACATGTTGATGTAGAAGAGACATGAAGAAGAGGGGACACATGTTGATGTAGAAGAGACATGAAGAAGAGGGGACACATGTTGATGTGGAGGAGACATGAAGAAGAGGGGATACATGTTGATGTAGAAGAGACATGGAGAAGAGGGGACACATGTTGATGTAGAAGAGACATGAAGAAGAGGGGACACATGTTGATGTAGAGGAGACATGAAGAAGAGGGGACACATGTTGATGTAGAAGAGACATGAAGAAGAGGGGACACATGTTGATGTAGAAGAGACATGAAGAAGAGGGGACACGTGTTGATGTAGAAGAGACATGAAGAAGAGGGGACACATGTTGATGTAGAAGAGACATGAAGAAGAGGGGACACATGTTGATGTAGAGGAGACATGAAGAAGAGGGGACACATGTTGATGTAGAGGAGACATGAAGAAGAGGGGACACATGTTGATGTAGAAGAGACATGAAGAAGAGGGGACACATGGTGATGTAGAAGAGACATGGAGAAGAGGGGACACATGTTGATGTAGAGGAGACATGAAGAAGAGGGGACACATGTTGATGTAGAGGAGACATGAAGAAGAGGGGACACATGTTGATGTAGAAGAGACATGAAGAAGAGGGGACACGTGTTGATGTAGAAGAGACATGAAGAAGAGGGGACACATGTTGATGTAGAAGAGACATGAAGAAGAGGGGACACATGTTGATGTAGAAGAGACATGAAGAAGAGGGGACACATGTTGATGTAGAAGAGACATGAAGAAGAGGGGACACATGTTGATGTAGAAGAGACATGAAGAGGAGGGGACACATGTTGATGTAGAAGAGACATGAAGAAGAGGGGACACATGTTGATGTAGAAGAGACATGAAGAAGAGGGGACACATGGTGATGTAGAAGAGACATGAAGAAGAGAGGACACATGTTGATGTAGAAGAGACATGAGGAAGAGGGGACACATGTTGATGTAGAAGAGACATGAAGAAGAGGGGACACATGTTGATGTAGAAGAGACATGAAGAAGAGGGGACACATGTTGATGTAGAAGAGACATGGAGAAGAGGGGACACATGTTGATGTAGAAGAGACATGGAGAAGAGGGGACACATGTTGATGTAGAAGAGACATGAAGAAGAGGGGACACATGTTGATGTAGAAGAGACATGAAGAAGAGGATTTTGCATAATAGGTGATCTTTAAAGTGAAGTAAACAACGTGGTCTTTCTTACTGTGCATGATGATGACTTCTTTTAATTGTGAGAGTGTTGACTCGTGGTTCTTATTTATACTGGAGGAGGTTTGGTTGAATGGAGTTTGAATGCATATTTTTTGTTCTCCCATTACTACGTGATAGAGGTGGCCTCCAGACAACACATACAAAACAAGCACTGAAAAGCTGCAGACGTTTTTAGTACTTTTACTGTTGGAATGTTTCCAAAATCTGGGTTTTAAATCATGCAGAACTCCAAAAACACTATTTTAATACTTAAAACAAAAACAAAAAACAGAATAAACGTATATTTTCGCAGCGGTCTCCTTTATAACTCTCATTTAATGTTCAAGCAACACGACGAACTGACAAAACCAGCACTGCTTTTTCCAACCCTCACTGATGTTTCAATCGTTGTTTTACGGACGAAAAAAAAACAAATAGTGAGATTTCAAACAGTGTCGTAAGAGCATTGTAAAAATGTCTTCTTATAAAAAGGCGCATTGGGACCACGTGGAGCCTGCAAACCACAGCATTTAGAGGAACATACCTGGCGTAGAGAGTACATGAAAGGAAGATGACAAGCCCCACGACGCCCTGGGCGTCCCACCATTGGACGGAGCCGGGAGCCGTGGTGGGGGCCGGGCCTGGAGCTGGAGTCGCCAGAGGGTCCGTCACCAGGCTGAGCAGACTGGGGTTACAGTTACGGTCTGCAGCGGAAACACAAAGACAAATATTACAACTACTGTCAAAGCTGCAGGGGCTGGGTGAGTGGTGCCGGAATAACTCTTAAACCCTGAAATTAGTCAGCATTTTATCACTTCCTGTCCCCTGGTCTGGTAGAAATTGTTAGTGTTTTTGGTTGTTAGCCTGAAATAAGGTCTGTGGTTCACACAAGGTGAAGAGATTTTTATTCTACACCATAAAATACGTCATAAAAAGGTGAATTTAAAAACAATGGTTTCCAACAAGTGTCATCACGCCCAACATTAGCCGCCTTTAGCTTAGCGGTGGTGACGTGAAGTCATGTGACCGTGCTGTAGTTCCTTTATAGCCTAACATTAGCCGCCTTTAGCTTAGCGGTGGTGACGTGAGGTCATGTGACCGTGCTGTAGTTCCTTTATAGCCTAACATTAGCCGCCTTTAGCTTAGCGGTGGTGACGTGAAGTCATGTGACCGTGCTGTAGTTCCTCTATAGCCCAACATTAGCCACCTTTAGCTTAGCGGTGGTGACGTGAGGTCATGTGACCGTGCTGTAGTTCCTTTATAGCCTAACATTAGCCGCCTTTAGCTTAGCGGTGGTGACGTGAAGTCATGTGACCGTGCTGTAGTTCCTCTATAGCCCAACATTAGCCACCTTTAGCTTAGCGGTGGTGACGTGAAGTCATGTGACCATGCTGTAGTTCCTTTATAGCCTAACATTAGCCACCTTTAGCTTAGCGGTGGTGACGTGAAGTCATGTGACCGTGCTGTAGTTCCTTTATAGCCTAACATTAGCCACCTTTAGCTTAGCGGTGGTGACGTGAGGTCATGTGACCGTGCTGTAGTTCCTTTATAGCCTAACGCTAGCTTTTTACTTCAGAAATCTTAAAGTGGTGTTAATAAGTGGAGATTTTCCTACTGAACAAAACGTGTAAGTATCATAAACGTTTATTTGCCGCAAAGATTCTTTTCTGCAATATACCAAAATATGGAAACATCCTATCGTCTTTTTTTCTTGCTCTATAACTTCTGAGGTTTCCTACAGAAATAGCTCCTCGCTGCCCCGCTCTCTAACAGGCTGTGGGGACGTACTGGGGTTGTTGCTCATGGCCGACCAGGTGATGTACATGGTGTAGAGCGAGATGAAGGAGGCCTGCAGCAGGCCGGAGCTGGGCTGAGCGTCCTGTGGAGACATGAGGGAATACATCAGAGTGCAACTAAAACAAAACTCTGTTCATAGAGAGCCACAGTGACGCGTCCTAAAACCCGGAAGCAAACTCCTTCCGGTTCCTTCGACAAAAACCAATGCAATTTCTCCATAGGATTTCAACATGTCTACCCTACTTTTATAATTTTAGGGAAATTGCAATGGTTTTTTGTCGAGGGAACCGGAAGTGGTAAAATGCTAACTTACTTCCGGGTCACTGTGGCACTCTATTGTTTAAATTACTTCCTGAGATGCAGGTGAGAAAAAAGTAAATGGTGATCATTTTCTAAGTTTTATTTCCTTTCTCATTTGACTCATGAACCAGTGATGGGAAAATAGTGATTGAGCTCATTCAAAGATACAGAAGTGTGCATGACACACCACTAAAATGACCACAAATGAAAAAGATACGTCGAGTTTCTGCTCTAAGATCCAACGGGACAGAAAGCAGCCCCCCAGATCTCTTGTGTAATACTGTTGGTGCTTCTACAAGAAAGACAGGATCTAAAAGTGTCCTTGTTATGAAGTGACAGGCAGTCAGTGGTGTATGTAGGGGGCAGGTTATGCAACGCCTTGTAAATGATTAAAAGCACTTTGAAATCAGTGATAGAGGTATGGCATTAAACACGGAGGGAACAAAATACCATCATTGGAGGCATTAAGTCTAGTCTCTTATTACCTGGACTTTGGGCAAGATGGACACGACGGACACGATGATGCAGAAGATGAAGTTGAGGCTGATGAAGACTTTGTGCTCCGTGCAGTCGTCGGGTTTGGTGTAATAAACGTAGAAAACCACGACGGCGCTGAACGCCAGGGCGTAGAAGATGGCGGTGAACGTGAGCAGAGCTGCGGAAAACATCAGTAAACAATCACATGAGGGCTGACTCATATCGGGTTCATCCTAATACTATCTACGCCGGGATCCTGAGTCGTGGCTGAACCTGTCTCTGCGGTCCTGTGTCCTGGATCCTCTATCCTGAGTCCTATTTGAGTCGTGGACTTCGAGTGGTGGCTGAACCTGTCTCTGCGGTCCTGCCTCACTCTCATCACACTACTTCCCTGATGGCTCCCACCGGATTGCTGACATCCTCGTGGATTCATCTTCTTATTATACACACATGCATTTCCAAACATTTGGTCTACCTACGCTGTAAAATGTATTATCTCTTTGATTTACACACGGCATCTATTGCACGTCTGTCCGTCCTGGGAGAGGGATCCCTCCTCTGTTGCTCTCCCTGAGGTTTCTCCCATGTTCCCCTTTAAACTGTGGGGTTTTCTCTGGAAGTTTTTCCTTGTACGATGTGAGGGTCTAAGGACAGAGGGTCTAAGGACAGAGGGTCTAAGGACAGAGGGTCTAAGGACAGAGGGTGTCGTATTGTCATACTGATATTCTGTACAAACTGTGAAGTCCACTGAGACAAATGTAATATTTGTGATATTGGGCTATATAAATAAACATTGATTGGTTGATTGATTGATTGATTGATTGATTGATTGATTGATTGATTGATTGATTATTACTCGACCAATATTAATGTAATATTTGCAAAGAAACATTGCATTGTTCATGATTTGAGTGATTTATTGTTGAATTGTTTAAATAAAAATACAAATAAAAAAATAAAAAAATAAAAAATGATAATATGAAACCCTGCCATGTGAGAAATTGAGTGAGAAAGCTATTTTTTATTTATGAAAACTGACATGAATACGTTGACCTACAGGGATTGCCTGGGGCGGCGTTGGCTGAACGGGGAAATGAGGCGTATACCATCACAGGGTCAGTGGTTTGAAGCGTCTTGTGGGAAGATATCTCAAATTGCTTTGATAAGCACGTCTATGATAAGTGTCTGTACGTCGTTTCGGAGCGTCAGCTAAACATCACGTAGTGGAATGATCACCATCGGGAAAACTCACTTGTAAACGTGCAATTTAAAGGTTTATTTGAGTTCATTCTGGATAAATACCTGCGTACCAGAACTTGGAGTTCCCTTCTTCGGCCTTCAGAAGCCAGGACTGGTTCCAGGAGTGAGCAAAGTCCACGAGGAGGATGAGCTGCACCACGATGAAGAAGAAGGAGCCCACCATGCCGAAGTAATACCACACTGAGGGGGGGCAGAAAGAGATTAACAGGGTTTATTCATCAGGTAATTAGACTAGGATAGATCATTTACAGTGATACACCATAGAGCAGGAGAGTGTAGGTCATCATTTATCAGATCTAGTTGTAACATAACATGATGATTTAGCCAATTAACAAAAGAAACAATCTTCCCCATTTCCATGAATCACATTGAGGTTAGAGGCGGTCATTTAGGAGCAACATCAATGAGCTACAATGGGAGGTTGACCCGCGACGTATGCAAATGTTAAACCGGAGTTGTTGTCTGGAAATGACCTGTTCTTTGTATTTAACTTTATCAACACAAGCTTTTTTTTTTTTTTAATAACAAAAACTTATTTTCATTTAGCAAAAGAAAAAGACGTAAACCTAACAATTAAAGGAACGTTTTAAATCACAGATTTTCGATAAAGAAAAGTAAGCAAAAAGTCTATTTGGATAATCACAGACATCTAGAGTAAACATGGTTCAAAAACTCAAACTAAAAATGTACCTGAGAATCCTTTGCAATAAAAGCTTAAGCCAATTAAAAAATGATGTTATGAAGAATTAACTTAATACAAAACAGAAATAAAATAAATACATGTTGTTAATAAATACACTACCTGTGTTAAAGATGCCGTCGGGGATGAAGAACGCTCCCACGGTGATTCCCACCAGGATCAGGAACTTGAAGAACCAGAAACTGAGAGACAAGAGGAGAAGTTATTCCAGGTGTGTTCCTACTCTCTGATTATAGACTGAGTCACGTGTGTGTGTGTGTGTGTGTGTGTGTGTGTGTGTGTGTGTGTGTGTGTGTGTGTGCGTGTGTGCGTGCGTGTGTGACTTTTGGACTAGTGAATCGTGACTATTGTTTCCCCATGTCTTCATCATCCTCATATTTTAAAGGTTATATGTAAGGGATAATGTGCATAACGCGGTCAATATGGGGAAAAGAACACCGATAGGCTGATCAGGAGCCCGACGCGGAGCGGAGGGATCTAGATCGGCATGAAGGTGTTCTTATCCCCATAATGACCAAGTCGCTGCACATTATCCCGCTTATCAAACGGCCACATTCTCAACAAAGTAACGTTGTGACTCCCAATATTAATTGAAATGCTTTTGTGGATTTAGAAAATTATTTTATTGATTTAAAAAATAGTTGTATGTATTGATTTAAATTGACATGCATCCGCTAAGAAAGATAGTCCGTTGTTACCGTTTGAACTACGTACCAACGGCAGGAACTGCTTCAATAGCGTTTTTGAGGAGCTTTTTGATTACAGATTTGAAAACATCGCTGCTTGCTTTAAAAGTAGCACAATTCATTATGTCAAACCTTGGAAAGTATCTAGATATCCCTGCCCTAATGCCAAAGGAACTGCACACTGAATATGTGTCGCTGTTTGATGTCTATGTCTGGACCGCTGCGTAAAAGGGAGGGTTTCTGCCCCGTTACTTCTCCACTGTTTAATGTCGCTCTTGTCTTGTCAGACAATGCATGCAGTTTGCTTTTCGGTCAAACTGTATACAGTTCAATAAATCCTTGACAGCGGTCTGTCTGTTCTGGATTAACAACGTGTCACGTGTTCTGAATTGACCAATCAGAATCGAGTATTCAACTAAACCACGTAATAACTTCTTATAACAACCAACCAGAGCCGATAATCCGGCTGACAGTGACATCATGAGAACAGCTGATGTTAACAGCGTGCGTTCACATGGAGCTGACAGCGTATTGTCCGCTCCTTGATGGCAGTTCTTAGTTTTATATTATTTATCCACAGACCCATTTTGGATGGCTCCTCGAGGGTCCTTGCTGCTGCGCACTCGGAGCATGATGATGGAGAAGAGGAAGAAGAAGCAGGTCATGGCGAAGCACATGCGGTACACGGACTTGTAACCCACGATGATGTCACAGTTCACCTTGTTCTCTATGCCCGGGATAGAGGAGCCTCCGAGACAGAAACCTGGAATCTGAGGGAACAACACACGTTACTTTACTCTCCTTTAAAAATCCCCTATCATACTGTTTTCATCAATATATTATAGGTCTCAGATATATACAAACATGTCTCTGAAGTGTTTGGCTCCAAACACCAAACAGATCATTGAAGCATTACCCATAATCCCCTCTGTTTCAGCCCTGTTTCCAAAGTGCTGATTCTCTGTCTGTTACTTTAGGTGAAAATAAGGAGCCCCTCCCCACGCCCCTCTGAGAGAGATTTGGTTACAACGAACTCAATGGTGCTCTAGGAGGAGATTCAGGTGATAAGGGGGGGGGGGGGGTTACCTTGGTTGCTGATTGGCTAATGGTTACACAAGACAAAACATCGTTATGACATCATAAAGTGGATGAGGACAAAAAGTGAGTGAAAAAGCAAAGGCTGCGGTTCCTTTTCAACAGTTGTTTCTGCAATGTGTTACTTCCTGTTTTTAGTAAGTTAAGTTTATCAATAAAACCAGAGGTGGGAAGTAACTAAGTACATTTACTTAAGTACTGAACTTAAGTACAATTTTGAGGTACTTTACTTGAGTATTTCCATTTTCTGCTACTTTTACTCCACTACAGTTCAGAGGTAAATGGTGTACTTTTCCTCCACTACATGTATGTAATACCTTTAGTTACTTTACAGATGTGGATGAATGATGTGAAGTATAATCAAGTGTTAAATCAGACTTTAGTTCCACCTGGAGTAAATCCACCAGCTACCCTGCAGTATACAAAGTCATTCAAACTAGCTGCACCTTTACCAGCTTTGAGAACACTTTCATGATCAATCATTATAAAACATATCATATCTATTATTCTGAAATGGACCAATCTGCACAATGGCTACTTTCACTATATTTTGATGAGAATACTTTTCTACTTTCACTTGAGTAACATTTTGAATGCAGGACTTTTACTGTAACAGAGTATTCCTACACTCTGGTACTTCTACTTTTGCTCAAGTACCAGATCTGAGTACTTCAATCTTGTACTTGAGTTAAACTAGAAATACTCAGATCTTGTACTTGAGTAAATGTAGGAGTACACCTCTGATTAAAACACACAAACTCAACATACAAACGCACACAATTAACAAAACTGCATTTGAAAGTAACTTAAGTAGATTGTTCTTCCACTGGTGAGCAGTCCATTAAAACATCATGACGTCTATAAAGTCAAATCAGTACACATAGTAGGCAGTGTAATTATAAAGTGACTGAAGCAGCATCCAGTAATAATGGATATTGGAGGACTGACGGCCTCCAGCTGCTCTGCAGGGTCTCTGTTGCTGGGTTACAGCCTTAAGAGACTCATTATTTCCCTTTTTTAATTGGAGATGACGTGAGGGTTGAGACGATATTAAAAGATACTCTGGTGTTACATTAACGCACATCCTGTGACATCTGTGTTCCTCTTTATACTCCTGACTGTAAACCTTTGCACCTTACTTTGCACAATACTACCAAAACTAAAGCCAAGTACAGCACTCGAGTAAATGTACTTAGTTATTTTACACCACTGGCTCTAACACTTCAGGTATACTCAGGGTTCATGCACTTTTTCACCAATGATTTTCAATGACTTCTCCAGGACCTTTACCTCATTTTCCATGACCAGTAAAATGACTCTTTCTCAGCGTACCACTGAAAATGGTTTATTTTAACATGGAACAGGAAAATAAGGTCTGCATATGAAACATGTTGTGCCTATCTAAAACAAATCAAATAGGTTTACTAGCTTCTACAGGCTAAAGCAACTCAAATCTCTCACCAGCAAAACACCTCGACAGTTAAATGCCATTTTACGTTTCATTACTATACGATACAGTATTTATTATCATTATAGTAGGGGTGCACCGAATGGGAAATTCTTGGCCGAAACCGATACCGAAAATAGGAAACAGTTGGCCGAAAACCGAATGCCGAAAGGCCGAAAATGATTAATAGAAATATATAGAAATATATATATAGAAATATATATATATAGAAATATATATATATAATGTATACATTTTTTACCAATGTTGTTCAGCTACCTGATTATGGAAAAAGACATGATTATGGCAAAACTTGACTTAAATAATAATCACTATTATGGGTCCATAAAACATTTATTCAGCACTTTTGAATGCATACGGTATATTCATTCCAAGTCAAGTGCATTTTCTTTTCTCTGTAGGATAACTAGAACAAAGTGCATTCAGAACAAAGCCAAGGTGCTTTAAAACTACATAAACATCTAGGCCAGTAGGCCTACAACAAAATAGTGTAAATAAAGACTGTAACAGCCAGGCCTTCAACAACAACAAATGCACCTATACGTTTGGTAAGCTAACGTCTTGTTGTGATGACGTAATCAAAACGCGGCGACAAGCACGGCGCGCGACCATGCTCGCGGCTGGCTCACAGCCAACATGTCTGCCGCTTGGAGATATTTAAAAATATCAGAGAGAGAGGCGCGGATTGTGATTTGTAAAACGTGTTCAGCTGACATTTCTCGAGGGGGTGTAACTGCAAAGACTTTCACCACTTCGGGATTACTCCACCACTTGAAATCAAAACACCCGGACAAATATGCGGAGTATGATCAACGTAACCCTGTTCTCTGACATTCTGTGATATTTTTTCGCCCGAAAGCCGAAAGGGCCTTTTTAACCATTTTCGGCCGATAATTTTCGGTGGCCGAATATTCGGTGCATCCCTACATTATAGTATTACTATTTCGGCGATTAGCTAAAATATAAATTAGATTTGATGCAACTTTAATTAAATTTCCATGACTTTTTCTAAACTCTGGGGAAAATATGGTTTTCCATAACTTTTCCAGGGCCTTGAATTAGCATTTTGAAGTTCCATGACTTTTCCAGGTTTTTAATGACTGTAAGAACCCTGGATACTATATATATTTTTCTCACCAAGATTTGGTATATTGTTATTTTATCATTTTATATTTCTTCTAAATCGTGTGGCGCAGTGGATAGAGCCTTGGTGTTGGGAACAGGGGGTCACAGGTTCAAACCCCACTGCAGTCAGCATGTCAATGTGTCCCTGAGACACTTCACCCCAAATTGCTCCTGTGGGGATTGCCCACAGTATTGAGTTTGTTAGTCGCTTTGGATAAAAGCGTCTAACCAGTGACATGTAATGTAAATGTTATTTAAACAGTCTTTATGATTGTTCTATATTTTCTCTTATGTCAAACTACATACTTGTACAAAAGAAAAACTGTCTGTGTACTTTTAATAAAAGTAGATGGACACCACATGTATATTGATATTGATAATATGAGAAAATCAGGCAATACAAATAATTTGAATGAAAATGTATTTTATTTAAATAGTTAAAATCTGAATCAGACTACTTTATTTATCCCGGTGGAAAATGTTCTTTTGAGAGGTTTATTAGGATAAAATAAATTAGATTAAACTTTATAAAAAATGAGAAAGTATTTTTATAAAATAGGTTGAAAAAAATGGATTCAAATATTATAAAAACATACTATTTTAAAGTGAAATTCCCAATAAAGATAACATTAATTTAAATTAAATAATATTATTTATAGAAATGTCCAATACGGATAAAAAACCATAAGAAATGAATTAAAAAAAATTCCTATGTAATAAAATAGAATACAAATTGTAATATAACAATGAGAAGTTAAATTAAAACTACATACATGTCAAATGGAATAAAATAAAACAGAATACAAGATGAATTTGTCCGACTGTGTTTTTATACTATGTGAAGCCCTGCTTTGCAATGAACCTGATTCTCATGAAGTCCTTTAAAAGGTGCCTCCTGCAGCAGTGTTACGTTCGTCAAAGAAAACTATGAGGAAAATGTTCGTCAACAACCTTTTTTACATGACTAAGACGAGACGATGACGAGCCAAAAATAGACGAAATGTATATTTAGTTTTCGTTGACAAGACGAGACGGGACTAAGGCGTTAATGGTGGACTATCGGACATTCAAAATGCAGGATATTTTCTCCCAATTGTCCGTCTTGTCTGTCAAAATGCATCCCTGTCATTGTTTGAATTAGTTGGGAATCTGGGAGTCTGCACACGTCACTCAAGTAAAGTGTTAAGAGAGTGAAATGTTGCTATACGCAATGTCAACACTTGATACTGTCACCCTGATTCCAATTTCAGATACCTGTATTTGCCTAATTGAATTGGTTTCAAGAGAGAAAACATTTTGACTAAAAGTTGACTAGTCCTGCAGCAGCACAGTGTGGAGCATTGACTCTGAGTTACCTGCTTCAGGTGGTCCTCCATGCCCGGCAGGATCATGATGATGGACACCAGCGTGCCGAGCACCAGCAGGAAGGAGAAGGCCAGCCGGGTGATGGTGGAGTTAAAGGCTGACGGGCAGCAGGAGGACAGCAGGCAGGAGGCGGAGCCACACAGACACGACGCCTGCAGGGAGACGAGGCACGGTTATTCATATTATAACAACAATAATGAACACAATGTGGACAATATCGGTTTTTTTAATGCACATATTTTTATATTTTATTCCATTCTATTTCAATGTAAATACTGTAAATTCTCCCTCTCCTGCACAAGAAGTACGGTGATTTAGGCAGGCAGGAATCAGGCCTCCTGCATGATTCAGAAACTGAGGCGGAGATCAGCCACCCGTCACTAAACACGAGCGCAGCAAAGCACCGGAGTAAACCATGCAGCCGTGACCAGATAAAGCCAGTTTCCATGTTTAAGACTCGTCTGGGCAACAAACAGTTCTTACAAATAACTCAGTAAGAGGAAAACGTCATAAACACCAGAGCAAAACTGCCCTCATAAAGGCTCCAAAATGTCTGTGTCAAAAACTGTAATGAAACTAAATATTATTATTATTTTACACTTTGACTTTCAATTAACTCCAGTCCAGATTACAACTACCAAATACTTTTTGATTTGTAACCCTTTAATGCCAGTTTGTGTACATATTGTCTGATTTAAGTTTTGATTATATTTCACATCATTAATCAAAATCTGTAAAACAACTAAAAGGTGTTAAAGTGGAGTAGAAGTACAAAGTAACAACAAATTGAAAGACTCAAGTAAAGTACAAGTACCTCAAATGTGTACTTGTACAGTACTAGAGTAACAGCCTTTAAATGATAGTTTGTGTACATAATCCCACTATTGTTTACAACATGAAAAAACACATATTTAAAAATTGTACTACTTCTGCTTTTATTCTTTCTTCAGTCTGGGATATTTTACTGATGAGCAAGAGCATCTATTTCAAAGACATAATACAGTAACCATGTCAAATAGGGCAAATTAGCTTAATCTAGTGGAAAATAGAAAAAAGGAGGCTCTATATTTAAAGACTGATGTCATACAAATGAAAGCATCTATGGAGAAATGGCTGTGGGGTCAAAGGTGTGTACTTAATGTGTTTCAATGGGGAGGTGTGTGTCTGTCTCAAAGCAAGACATACACAATATGTTGTTGTAACAGCAGTATCTAAAAAGCCAGAACAAATTAAATCCCCTTTCTATTTGGGACGTGGTAATAGCCTTGTATTTGTTTACAATGTTCTTTTATCTTAATCATGCATTTTAGGATTGGAAGTTGGATAAGCAGCCGTTTGAGCTTTCAGATAATATTGTATTTGAGGTCAAATCCCCTGACACATTTCACATGTAGTCTAGTGGGAATCTATGTTGTATATAATGAAAAGTGTCAAAGTCCAAAAGGGATAAATACCGAAGAAAAGGGTTAAATAGAAATAGCACGAATGGTTATCATAGAAACGACAAGGAGAGAAAAACAAAACAGTGACGCCCTAAGAGACTGAAACACGGAAGCTGTGGCTTTTTAAGAAACATCTTACAAATCCAACAAAAACTGTAAATGTATCTATATTATTAATTGACTTCAGTCATAATACACATTAAAAGCAGAATGACACTATGAGTTAGTAACCGTAAATAAAATAAACAAAGACGCACATGTTCACTCGTCTAACTCCATTCACAAATCTGGCAATTCAACACTAAATTCACGTTATTTTGAATAAAAACAAATTTTAAGTTGGTAAATGTTAGTTTAAGTTGGGTATAATGTTTAACTTTATACATCGGCACATGTTTGTCATCTTTAATTAGATGTTTAGGTTACTTATTTTCACCATATATCCCATGAGGGTTGCTCAGCAGCGTATGAAGCCAGAAACAGAGCGACTGTAGATTAAAAAAGTAGCCAGATGTGGGCCGATAGAGTATGCGCAGTTGAGTTTCCCTTAAACCACGTCTCCGACCTCCCGCTCTCGGCTCATTCAAATGAATGGAGATGTACAATAACACTGGATTCAGCTTTTAGTGCATGTTTACACCTTTAAGACCATAATGATTTAAATAAGGCCTTTACAAGTGTTCGTGCTGGGAAGTTAATTAAGCTCCAAAAAAAGTACACGCCGATTTACAGACGTCTCTTTGCCCAATGTAAGTCAATGGAGAAAAGTATTCTTGAGCCAGAATGACGTCATGGGACGTGTAGTACCACCGTTTGGCCACTACGTCCATTCAAAAAAATCGGCTTCAACGGTCGGAGAAACGACTACATTACTAAATAATGTAACGTAACTTATTTGGTTCCGTGTTTTACAATATACGCCTTTTTTAACTAGAAACAGGTATTCATAGTACTTATAATGTTAAATAATATGTCTACAGATACTGGGGTAGTAACATATTTAAGACTTGTTTATATCGTTTGTCACATGACTTTCTGTAGATCTTTATCTGTTTTCCTTTGCAAACAACGCGTACTTAAAATAGTCAAGAAACCGTAACAATACAAAGCCTACATACATCGTGTAACAACAACACAAAAGTTAAATGTTTACTTACACAACTGGCGAGGGATCCTATTGCCAAACAAGCCCCCATGTTGATTTAATCCACAAATATAGTTATACAGATGAAAAGCGTGAAATGTTGAAAAAGTTCAGGAAGAAACCGAAACTGTATAAAGTCAAGTTAGTGATGTCTTGCTTCTTTAAAGAAACCGACGGATATCCGTTAAGCCTCTTCAAAATAAAAGCATGCAGTCACGTGAAGCCTACACATAAGCTATACATTACATCGTGTGCATGTTGGAAGTAAATCTTGGCAGCATATATCTATAGTATTCTATACATAACACGAATTGGTGCAATATTAGAAGTTGTGTTACATTTAACACAAGTTCTAATAATACATTAAAATTATTGTATATTTATTTGATTCTTCATATCTCAATATAATGTTGTTAAAGGTCCCCTATTATACTGTTTTTCATCAATATAGTATAGGTCTCAGATATATACAAACATGTCTCTGAGTGTTTGGTTCCAAATACCAAACAGATCATTGCAGCATCCCATAATCCCCTCTGTTTCAGCCCTGTTTCAAAAGTGCTGATTTGGTTAAAAAGAGCACAATAGGTGCGTTCACACCGGAGTACTTTTCACTGTACTTTTCCCGTTTAGTTCTGTTAGTACCCCTTATTTTGCGTTCACACCAAAAAGAGTACTTAGTGCCGAGGACTTTTACCCCCATTTGTAATGCCTGCTAGAGAGGTGGTACTATCCTGGGGGGAAAAAAGTACCAATTTCTGATTGGCTGGGCGAATTGCAAACCACGCCCCGTAAAACTCTTGAAAAGTTTTGTGAAGCCGCCATTGTATTTGTTGGCATTAGCATTATTAGCATTAGCCCCACGCACCAACGGAGAGAGACTAATTTATGGCAACACAAAAGAAAACATGGGAGCGGTGGAGTGATGAGGAGGTGTTGGCGTTCTGGCAATTTACCCGGAAGGCTTCAGTAGAAGCTGCTGGGTCTCCCCAACTCCGGGGACTTCCGGCCGGGGACTTCGGGTGGCAGTATACGCCGTGAAGTTGTTCACGGCCTGCCAGTAAACCCAAAGCAGAAGAAGACGAAGTGACGTCAGCGGCTCATTTGCGTAATCTTCCCTCAGGGAACTTATTCCGATGTGAACACGATCTGTACTTAGTTCCATGGGGGTACTAAGTGCCGGCACTAAGTACGGCAAAGTACTTGGTGTGAAAGCGGTTTTCATATAAATGGATCAGGACCATTATAATTTTCTTTTTTTCTAAATGTATTTTTCTTGTTCACACATTTGTAATAGTTTATTTTCATATTCTATATAAACTTGTGTATTATCGTATTTTATATTGCATTTGACTGTGTTCATAGTATTGGCCAATACACAATAGAGACACACACACAGAGACACACACAAAGAGACACACAGAGACACACACACACAGGGGCACGCGCACACACAGAGACAAACAGAAACACACACACACACACACACACACATACACACACACACACACACACACACACACACACACACACACACACACACACACACACACACACACACACACACACAACAGAGTCACACACAACAGACACACACACACACACACACACACACACACACACACACACACACACACACACACACACACACACACACACACACACACACATGAATTAGAACATATTTCTATATTGTTTTATTGAAGTAATGGAGAACAACAGCCCACAGGCCATTTCAAAGTAATGTCCTAAGAGCAGATAGGAAAGCATACTGATTAAGTTAGCAAACAGTAAGTATTGAGGTCTGATGATGAAGGTTATTGAGTTTAAAACCACAGGAGGTGAAATCTCCATCTGTTTGAGTCTGACCTTCAGAGGTACATAACAGTGAAGGTGTTCACCTGTGAATAATATGTGCAAAGATAAAGCTCCAGCACACCTTATTCTTCCTTGTCATATCCTCATACGAAAGCAGAATGATAGTGTACACATTAATGCACCTGAATGAGCAGTTTAATTCATTTGATGCTGATCACATAATAGATTAATTGCAATAAAACCTGTTGATTGAACCCATTACAGCCTCTGCTTTCTATGGCTATTTAAGGAGGGAGTATCTACAAGACAACTAGACAAGTGCGTTAATTTATCATCTGTGTTACAACAATGAGATAAGGAAAGGTAAAGTAGATCGTCCTTATAATTTAGGACTGAGGAAAAATTACTGAGTGATTTGATAATATCATTAAACAGGAGAAAAAACCATACAGGTTTTACAATGTGAATGTGTAGAGACAGACAGTGCACCCCTTACTAAAAATACAATGGTACAAACCTTTGAGCAGCAGCAGCAACACAAAACAGCCGGAGTTACACCGGAAACTATATCATCAGGTTTTCAAAATAAAACTAATATGACTAAAAAATGACGAGCCATTCGCAATTACTGCTACAACTTCGAGATAATAATAAATAATAATAATAGTAATGATAATGATAATTAAATTGCCCCATTATAAGACTACAACATATAAAATATTGTAAGTGAATTAGTGAAACTATTACATTTGTAACATTATTTTACCAAGGTTATTGTTATTAGTATCGCATACCTTAGTATGTTTATCCTCTTTTATCTTTCATATTTGTAATGCTTTTACTTATTTACATACTTTTCTATAATAATAATAATAATAATAATAATAATACTCAAAGAGGCTTTACAACCCAACAAACATGTACAACCATTCAAACAAGCATACATAGACAATTAAAACACAAGATGCAATGAAACGGGAAAAGAAAAGCCTTGCAGCTGTTGTGCTTTTACTTTGAAGGCCACCTCTTCCGGTCTGCTCCGAGCTCCGTGCTGTCAGCCTGTCGCTCCTCCCTGTTCCGCCGGGAATGAGCGCTCGGAGCCCGGCTGTCCGTCTGCTGTCTGCCCGCTGAGCTCCACTATGTCGCGGGTCCAGCAGCTGTAATGAAGCCGTCTAACGAGTCCTATTCCCCGCTCTTTCTCGTCTTCGTCCCTGCAGAAGATGGTGGCTGGCGGTTAGTTCCAACTTCGGACACCGTGGGGTATTTTTTCCTCGGAGAAGCGCACTGAAATCCGAAGGTGAGTGTCCGTCAAGGCAAATATATGCACGCTGTCACCTGTTCTGCTCCACAGGTAGGACGTAAGGCTGCTGCTGGTGCAAGCGTCGAGAAACCTGGAACAGCATGCAGAGGAATACATGCTGGAAGAAAAGCTGCAGGTTATATGAGATTATAATAGGCGTGCATGTAGGAATAATGAG
The DNA here is from genome assembly GCF_949606895.1 of Notothenia rossii. NCBI lineage: Eukaryota > Metazoa > Chordata > Actinopteri > Perciformes > Nototheniidae > Notothenia > Notothenia rossii. The sequence continues at coordinate 6,647,442 of NC_136908.1, read as the reverse complement.
GCTGGAGACAGTATGCCCTAAAACTGACCAAGGAAAATCTAAAACAACATGTCCTGATGTGCAAACTCATCTTCCACATACATATCTGCTAAAATGTAAGACTAAGAGACCTACAAGAGGCTACCTGTCAGCTCCATACGGCCTCTCACTATTGTTTGCATCAGCTGTTCGTGGAAAGGTCACTGGCAGCTGGATTATCTCCTGGGAACCATAACACCTTGACATTCTGTGGATAATCATGATATTGAGCAAAAATAGTCAGAATTCAGTTGTCCCAAACTAAAATGTCACATTTAAACGTTAAACATCTGTTAATACGTACCAGAAAAGCATATTTTGGGTTTTCATTTCACTCACACCCAAAAGATTGTTCAAATCTAAATCCCTTTGTGACCTAAAGAGACTAAATCTATCACATATACCTTCATTAGATGATAAAAAATGCAAATTAAATAATATTTATAGCCCTAAATTGATATAATGTAGGTCCGATTATAAGAAAACCCTAAAGGAAACTGTCCCTGGAATAAAAACAGTAAACATTATGTGTTTAAGGAAATAATATATCTTTGTTGAATATTGTGATAATGATATTACTTCCTATAAATCAGATATTAAAGTGTATTTGCTGCTCTTTACAGCTCCATACAGCCTTCTGCTTGTTTAATCAAAACCAAAGGGAATAATATGAAATATTATTTTATTCAACAAATTGATCACAAAGGCACTAATTTAGAACAAATAAAAATAAATAAAGTAACATTTTAAAGGGCAATCCTTGACTAAAAATCATTTGTTAACTAATAATAATTATAATCCTTTAGTGCAATTGTCTTTAATTATTGCATGGAAGATTACACATTTAAATATATTTTGCAGCTTTAAGTTAGAGATGAGATGCTGAAAAACCTCACAATTATAATGTATAACCCTGACTGCTTATATGATGTCATGTGGCTATTATCAAACCCTTAACTTAAGTCTTGATGTAAGAAAGAGTCAAATCTGTGTGTGTGTGTGTGTGTGTGTGTGTGTGTGTGTGTGTGTGTGTGTGTGTGTGTGTGTGTGTGTGATCCTGATCCTTTGGAGAGCATCTAGTGTTCCTTGTGTGCAGATTTAGTCTTTTTTTTTTTTTTTTGTTTACTGTTATTGTCATTACATAGTACAGGTACTATGTAATGAAATGATTTCTCTGCATTTGACACATCCTAGTGTTAGGAGCAGTGTGCTGCCATTATGAACGGCGCCCGGGGAGCAGTGTAGGGAACGGTGCCTTGCTCAGGGACACCTCGGTAGCACTTGGTCTTGCTGGGACTTGAACTGGTGACCTTCCAGCTGCCAAGCCAAGTCCCTATGGACTTCACCAACACCGTCATGTGACCGTGCTGTAGTTCCTGTATAGCCCTACATTAGCCTCCTTTAGCTTAGCGGTGGTGACGTGAAGTCATATGACCGTGCTGTAGTTCCTTTATAGCCCAACATTAGCCTCCTTTAGCTTAGCGGTGGTGACGTGAAGTCATATGACCGTGCTGTAGTTCCTGTATAGCCCTACATTAGCCTCCTTTAGCTTAGCGGTGGTGACGTGAAGTCATGTGACCGTACTGTAGTTCCTGTATAGCCCAACATTAGCCTCTTTTAGCTTAGCGGTGGTGACGTGAAGTCATGTGACCGTACTGTAGTTCCTGTATAGCTTAAAGTTAGCTTTTTACTTCAAAATCATCATTATCGAAGAACTGCAATGAAGTTTATTCTTGATGAATTTAAGCTGACCAATGTTCAAGAGTTTGATAGACAGATTGTTTATCCATTCGCCTAAAACAAATTAAATGTATCTAGATCACACAGAAAACAAATATCACAGCTGTCTTACATTTTCAGCTAATACATATTATTTATATTCACACACATTTCCGCTTCAGTCTAAAAATATCTATATCACACATCCACATGAATTGATGAACCTTTCATTTTGTACCCTGGCTCTTTAATGAGGAAGAGTTGGAGACAGGTGGATGGAGATAAGCTGCACAGGAGAGGCCACTGAAGATTAAAGAGATTTTATTGGTAAAGCACCTGTTAGCTGATAGCAGTGGCAGCCTTTGTTCCTCGTAAAGATAAATGTGAGGCTGCAGGAGGCTGGAGATAAAGGGTGACACCATAATGAATGTGTGTGTGTGTGTGTGTGTGTGTGTGTGTGTGTGTGTGTGTGTGTGTGTGTGTGTGTGTGTGTGTGTGTGTGTGTGTGTGTGTGTGTGTGTGTGTGTGTGTGTGTGTGTGTGTGTGTGTGTGTGTGTGTGTGTGTGTGTGTGTGTGTGTGTGTGTGTGTGTGTGTGTGTGTGTGTGTGTGTGTGTGTGTGTGTGTGTGTGTGTGTGTGTGTGGAAAGTGAACAGATGATAGGAAGTCAGATGATTCACAAGCCTTTTTTCTTTACATTTTAAAGTTCAGCTTTGTTCAGAATACATTTATTAGTCTCACAGATGTTGCTAGAACAGAACCTATTATGCTTTCTTAAAGGTTTTAGTGCATGTAAAGGGTCTGCAAAGTCTGAAATCACAGTGTTCTCTCCAGAGGGAGCCCCCCCCCCCCCCCACCCTCCGCCTGAAACGCCTCCATTGGAATCCTTTGTTTACTTCAGGAACATAGTGACATCACTATGTAACGCCCGCGCTCCTATTGACTGGCATCTCGAAGCAGTTGACCAATCACAACAGAGCGACCAATCAAACTGAGCCGGCCAGCTAACCAATCAGAGCAGACTGGACTCTGGTTTCAGACAGAGGGTGAAAAGAGGTGCTGCAGCACAGGCAGTGTGAGACAAATAAAGAGCTTTTTGAACATTAAAGCATGGAGACATGTCCCAGTAGAGACACTACACACTGATATACACCTGAACATCAGCAGGAGAGGACTCTTTAAAGTAGAGACATTACATACTGATATACACCTGAACATCAGCAGGAGAGGACTCTTTAAAGTAGAGACGCTACATACTGATATACACCTGAACATCAGCAGGAGAGGACTCTTTATAGTAGAGACACTACATACTGATATACACCTGAACATCAGCAGGAGAGGACTCTTTAAAGTAGAGACACCACATACTGATATACACCTGAACATCAGCAGGAGAGGACTCTTTAAAGTAGAGACACTACATACTGATATACACCTGAACATCAGCAGGAGAGGACTCTTTAAAGTAGAGACACTACATACTGATATACACCTGAACATCAGCAGGAGAGGACTCTTTAAAGTAGAGATACTACATACTGATATACACCTGAACACCAGCAGGAGAGGAGTCTTTAAAGTAGAGACACTACATACTGATATACACCTGAACATCAGCAGGAGAGGACTCTTTAAAGTAGAGACACTACATACTGATATACACCTGAACATCAGCAGGAGAGGACTCTTTAAAGTAGAGACACTACATACTGATATACACCTGAACATCAGCAGGAGAGGACTCTTTAAAGTAGAGACACTACATACTGATATACACCTGAACATCAGCAGGAGAGGACTCTTTAAAGTAGAGACACTACATACTGATATACACCTGAACATCAGCAGGAGAGAACTCTTTAAAGTAGAGGCACTACATACTGATATACACCTGAACATCAGCAGGAGAGGACTCTTTAAAGTAGAGACACTACATACTGATATACACCTGAACATCAGCAGGAGAGGACTCTTTAAAGTAGAGACAATACATACTGATATACACCTGAACATGAGCAGAATTTGGCCTCCTTAAGGCTGAATATTGTATTTTGTATCTGTCTTTTCACAGCAAGATAAAAGACAGCCACGTGTAGCTTGCTTCAGTTTCACCAGCCGGCACTAGATGTATTTCCCATTGATTGCCGGCCTCGCCCACTCATGATGGAAACCGTAATTTGCATGGCTAAATTCCAGTGATTCATCATTCCTCTGTATTGACCAGTGACCTATACGAGTGAAATCCAAGCTGGTGCTTCTGCAAAGCCCGGTGCCCTTTACTGTGAACTACAGCTGGCTACTTTTATCTTTCTGCCATTAAAACATGTCAGTTCATCCGCCTCCTGGGCCTGCAGGAAGTATAAGACAGCAGAGATATTTTGTAGAGATGTAGAGGATGACAATAGGAACACTGTTTTTCTCTGAAGCAGTGTTGGAGCGTACTGACCTCCACCTCTCCGTGCACATTTTCCCAGCAGCCCACTGTAACAAGAAACAGCTTAACTGAGGGTTCGTCAAAGTCATCTCTGCTTCTGCCAGCCTCTCCATACTGATGAGATGAGGATGGGAACAGTAGTTGAGGTGGGTTGGATCCTCTGTGCAGACAAAGGGTTTATTGTAATTCCCAAGGCATCCATTCAGCGACCTTTTCAGTGTCGGACAACACAATAGTATCAGCTGCTTCGTTTCCCCCCCGCAATTAACGTGTGGAATTTCGTGCTCTCTAAACAGACATGGCATCTTTCCAAAAAAAAAGAAAAGAAAAACGGGTCGTCAGACATCAGAAGAACTCATTCTGTTGAGTGGCAAACTGAGAGGCTGAGAAGTGCTATTTCTATTTTGAAATGTGTTTAACTTGGCACCATCAAAGGTGGTTTTCACGGCACACAGACATCATTAGCAACAAGCTAGTGGTCGAGCATTTAGAAGCTTTAGTTGATATTTTGTCTCGTTATTAAGGAAGCTCTTAAGAATTAACATGGAATTTTCAGAAATATCTTTAAAGACCTGTCTATGCTGCCTCGTTGGAGATGTTTCCATTGTTTGCTTCCTGGGTATAGTGACGTAACCATACCAAAATGGACCCATTGGACCAATCCGTGGAGCTCCAATCCTCCTCACTCTCTCAGCGGTGACAATGTGACACGCTGGGGGGGGGGGTTGCTATCTCGCAGACCCCACGCAGCTAGCAGGAAGTAACTTTTCAATATATCTTTGTTTTTAATATTACAAACTTGCTCTTAGCAAATAACTTTAGCTACTATCCGCTCACGTTTAGAAGCAACCAATACCAGATGCATGCAACGTAAATTACAAGTAGCTGGCCCACTTGATGATTGACCATTTATGTCGTTTTTGTTACGCAATTTTTCCCAATTTTGTCTGTTTCTGGCAGTTTGAAGTGTGTGCTGCATTACCTTTTCTTATTGTGGTAAGAAACTCAAGTAACAAAACAAGTAATCTAATATTAGGTGTGACTTCAATGTATCTGTTCAAGACAATTCAGTAATGTAAGTCAGATTAAATGCAAAGACAGTCATAATTAATTGCAGCTCTGGTTATGATGGTCTGGTGTTGGTGGGTTTTGTCCCAGAGAATGGAAGCATTTGACCGGAAATGCGTTGGGTTTCTTTAGGAAGAACTGGAGTAAATGTTTGGCAAATGGATGCAGGTCATCCTTTGTTAAGATCGAACAAATGAGTTGCGTTTGGATCTTTGTAATCGTTTGTCAGTATGGAGAGGATGGATTCCCAGGGTCTCTACTGCTGGGGATGAAATCCTCTTTTCTCCTCATTGCTGAGTGCAGCTTAAATCCCAAACACAACACAAGAGCTTGACACTTGTGCTGATGCAGGGTGGCAGTGTGTGTTTGGGGCTCATCGCATTTTGTTGTGTGTGTGTGTGTGTGTCTCAGTGCTAGAGGCCCTCGGTTGGTAGCCGGTGTTCAGGAGGACCACGTGCTTCGCTGTTCTCACGATGGTCTAGTTTGGGGAGCGCCTGGGGAGGAGGACGGCCTCGCTTTACACTCCCTAACAACAGACTGTGCTGAAATATTGATGTCACAGCAACACACACTTTATGGTGTCACACATGTCGGCCATTTGTGTGTTTATTCTGCTGGCAGCTACTGGTCTGTGGGCGGTGATTGGACCTCAATACTTGGCATCGAATGTCTGTCTGGATTTATATTTCTTCGATTGCATTGTTGCAGCCATTAAAATATGTTTTTATTGTACAGATCTTTTTAAGGGGCTGTTCAAGTACGGCTGCTTGGGTTTTGAAACCGTTACATTTGTGAATTTTTTTGAAAAACAATCAGCTCTGACTAAGCTATATTGTAACGGGCCGTACACTAAAATACAGTGGAGGATAAGGGCCAGATGAGATTTTTTTTTTGTGATATGATTTTCAACTGACATTTCATTTTCTTTGAAAATCACAGAATTTTTAGAACATTTCAAATTATATTTAGTTTCTGAAAAATGACTTGTTTTCTCAGGACTCTATAAATTGCACAAAATACAGTTAAATATACAGTATTTTATATAATACATTTTAAATAATGCATAAAATAACAATTAAAAAATCTGAAGAAAAAAGGAAATTATTTAAGTTAAGTCTCATCTAAAAAAGTATAAAAGTTGTTTGATTATTTATTCCCCAAGAAATCATTGCATACCATCTCTCCTTCATATAGCACAAGCTTTGTATGCATGCTTGTTTAAACTCTTAAGGAAAATTGAAACGCGAAAATATTGTACTTGTAGTTTCAACTTCTCCATTTACAGGAGTTCTATAGCTGTGTCTCGTCTCACTAATAAATCATCCTTTTCTACATTTGAGTCCAAGGCTGAATGATTAATAGTTTGTCTTACTCTGGTATTAAAACAGTGCTTCAGTGATTCAATATGGCACTTCCATAAAGTTAGGGAACTCGAAATAGATGGATTAAAACATTATAGCCTTAGATTTAGCTAAAGGAAAAACGTATAACTATGGAACACTTGATCTTCTATTGGCTAGCGCTCCAACACATTGTTCGTGATAGGCTAAGGGGCGGGACATCTCTAAGCGGTTGACCAATCACAACAGAGCCGGCCAGCGAACCAATCAGAGCAGACTGGGCTGTGGTTTCAGACAGAGGGTGAAAAGAGGTGCTGCAGCACAGGCAGTATGAGAAAAATAAAGAGCTTTTTGAACATTAAAGCATGGAGACATGTCACAGTAGACACACGAAATACTGATATGTACCTGAACATCAGCAGAATATGTCCTTTTTAAGAGATGAAAAGACATAAGGAAATGATATAGTGCAAATGACCATAATTATTCAAGTTAAACGCAGGAATAAGTGAAATATTAACATGTTAAATAGACTCAAATGGGCAGTCTACTCGTTGCAGTTCAACACAGTAGCATTTACATAATCGACAGTATAAGGAAATTCTCTTTGATGCATGGATCTTTGTGTTCAGCCACAACCGGACAGAAAACAGGACATTCCTCGTGTTTTTCTCATAACTTTCCAATGACGGCCATTTTTGTACACCCAGGATTAGTTGATAATTAGAGTTAAATCAGGACGAGGATTGTCAAAGTCAATAACTGTTCTGTTCCCGTCCGACATGTTCTGTTCTTCAGATCAAACCGGAGTGCTGTCAGTCTGCCAGATATTCTCTACAGCTCTCCGTCAAGTGTGCTAATTGCTGTAAATACCCGGGTGCTCTGTTGTACTGATTGACCCTCATGAAAGCTGCTCTATCTGTCTCTTATTTGGCAACGTGAAGGGCACTCATTCCTTATAATGGCTTGTTGTTATTGCGCACTAAACGCGGTTAATTACAAAGAGGGCGGTTTGCTTTTAGGGGCTTTTTGAAGGATGTGCGACAGAGGTCCTCTATGCATGTGCACCAGTGACGCTCAATTATATCAGAGAGTGGTTGTTTTTTATCTGCCGTTGTACGCAGCATCTCTGCATGGAGTGATGTAGGGCTGAACGATATTGAAAAAAACTGACATTGCGATATTTTTTTCCCCTGAGATATATATTGCGTTTTTTTTAACTATATTTAACCGGATAAAGGATTTTATTCACGGACGTCTGGATCTTAACTGGTTGACTCGTCATCATACCTTAAGTCATGACTCATGATCCAACATGCCATGATAATGCATGTTGCTTACCCTCAAATAAGGGGGTTCATCTGTGAATGAAGAAGAGAAGAACCTTTTTGTATCCAAAATAGTTCCAGATGGCAGATGTTGCTTTTCTTTTTGGAAGTAAATCTTAATTCTCGCCGGTATTGTCCTCCTGTGCCTCGCTCATTTGTTACCAGTGTTTTGATGGTTTGCAAACTAGCGGGGCGGGGCCTTCTGTGATCTGATCAAGAATGATTGTGATTGGTGATTTGCTGTGCATGCAGAGCCGGCATGTCACCCACTCAAGTACCCCTGACATGAGAGCTGCGCAAGTTTTCCTTTTGTAGCAAGCAGAAAAATAATTGTAACATGACGTGTTTGAGTTAATTTACCTACTTAAAAAAAAAAAAATGAAAAAGAATATTAATACAAAAAATTAATAAAATAGCAATGCATATCGCGGTTATCGCCATGACACGATATATCGTTCAGCCCTAGAGTGATGTGATACAAAACACCTTGAAATGTAGACAATAGAAGTAATCATCAGAAAATGTAACATGGACAGATGGAGACAGAACATTCAACTAATCAAAGAACCACTTGTAGAAATGGCCAACAAATGGAAGCTAACATGATGCAGCAATTACAAGAGAACGTGGACAATAGGGGTGAAGATCATCTTTACCAAAGGAGTTTCGTTGACATTGTTTAATACTTACACTTTGACCATACATTGGAATTATAATTTCAAAATGGCTGACGATGGACACAGTGAGGCATTGAGTTTTAAATACGTTCTGCCTCCAAAGCAAATATCTTTGTCTGTATTTGGGGCTGTACATAATCTACTCTATCCTGTTGCATAGTATTCATAGAGTAAAGCAGAACATGGTAGGGGTATATCAAATATGTCAGGGAATAATTTCCAAGGCCCATAACTTTGACCCAGTTTATCAGTTCATACTGTCCCGACTGAGCACACGCACCTGCAACCTTGGCTGCTGTGCTCTCAGTGTTTTGTCTCCCTGCTCCTGCCTGCTGGCGTCAGCTGATAGAGGTGTTATGATTCTATCTTGTTATGCACAATGTTGATTATTCTCTCAGAACGAGCTAAATACACGGGTCTGGGGTAGAGTTCTTCAGAATTGATGGTGGCATCTCAACCGTGTGGTCAACTCGTGGCCCGTGACATGTTTTGTGAATTCTCCGGCCGAAGCTCCAAATAAACCATCGGTGTTTTCCATCAAAGCTCCAGCTCTCCTCGTGTCTCTCTCTGAGTCCTGACTCCAATTGCTTCAGAAGTTTCCCCCACAAAATATATACAGATCTAGTTTTTTTTTAAAGAAAGGTACTCTTGTCAGTGTTAGGTGGTGTCCAAAACTGCTGAAAACTGACAATGTAATTGAACTTTAAAACCAGATTAAAGCCAACAGCTGATAACCATGCTATTTTTTACATTGCATTTAAAAAAAACATGAACATGCTAAGCTTACTACACCCGTCCCACTTTCCAAATGAACAAGAAAAGTAACTTATGCAGTTTACAATGAAAACAGCAGCAGATCTACTTTGAAAACGAATGGTTTCTTGTGGTTATTATTATAATTATAAATGTCAAAGGGAAACAAGAGCAAGCGTCTCATTACGAGCCCTTGAACATCCTTTCCTTCACTGTTGCTGGCAGAGTTTATTCGCTGTGGCTATGTTTCTTAAGGCTAACACCATGAATCAGCTAAAAACTGTCTCCTTTGCTAACGCTACGTTACTACTGTTGGTAGCCGGTGTTCAGAGTTAGCGGTAGCTTGAACTAACAGAAGATCAAACACGTTTATTACAGTTTTGCTCATGTGTTTACATTTGGAGAGCAGGTCACATACACGACCACCCTGCATCCAATTTGCTATATCTTTTTAAAATTATTATAAGGCCCCATGTTCCCGGGCTTTATCTTCTTGCTATATGACCTCAATAACAAGACATTTTGAAGTATGTTATGCTCAGGTATGCATGGTTCTCTATAGTAGAATGTTGAAATGACCCAAATGTTTTGGCAAGACTTGTTTATTTCTTCTCTTCAGACATACATATCTCCACAATGGCTAAACTGATTTTAACCATTAAAACTGCATTTAAAACATCAATTTATTTTCATTCATTTGCAATTTGAACTGTAAAGATGGCTCATACTGCATTGTCTTACGATGCTAAGTAATGTTGAACATAATTGAGGCCCATAGCAACATAGAGATGACCCCCTTGTTTATAATGTACAATTAACGGATTCCCCCAAATTGTCATCAATACCCCGTAGCAAAGATCCTCTGAAATACAATGTTTACTACAACAGGACACTCAAACTGAAAGCACTGGTCACGATAATGATGAGAAAACCTCCGTTCATCAGATACTTTGAGAAGAAGGTGATATTAACAGGTTGATTTCTAATAACACACCTTTCATTTGGGGACATTTCGTTCCCTCTGGATTACGAGCACAGACCTGTCTCTCAGGACCTTTACCATTCATCTGTCAAAGCCAATGATCTACAAAGTCAAACCCTGCTCTGTCTGCGAGTCCTGGCTTTCTGAAACATGAAAGCAGGCAGCCGTGGAGAAAAAGAGCTGCGCGGCGGAAAGACCACGTGAGGCTTTGCTGGGGATGTTTGTGAGGTTTGAAGGCTGTGATCACGCTGTCTCATCAGATCAGGCTCAGCGTTCCCTCCGTCTGGGTGAAGCTGCTCCGGAGAGGAATTTTTGTATTTAAACGCAGATATCAGTCGCGCTTCACTTCTAGAAACTGTGCATAGACATGGCTTTCTGTGCATATGATGATATTGCACCTTTTTTTACAGTATTTTAAATATAAAGTGACAGTTTTGAGCTGCATAAAATCCCCTAAATGCTGCATTTCTCAACATTGTCAACACTCAGCTTTTTTCAGTTTTAATTTTTTTATTTTAAATATTTGCTTTTACCTGCAGCAGCAATGCTTCAAACCAACATCATCACTTTTATGTGATGATATCGGCCCTGTTTTTGCTGCATTTTGTATAAAATATATCCCTTTCTATATATTCTTATGAAAAAAATGCACCGTCTTTCATTAATTGTTTTATTATTCAATCTGTTTAAATGGTCATATACCTGCAGCTTCAAAGCCTAAAAAACTACATATTGATCAAATCATCTGTTCCTGTGATGATATTGCCCATTTGTTGCTGCATTTTGCATATAACATGATCGCTTTGCGCTGCATAAATCCCAGAGATGCAGAATATTTCATATTTTGTTTTCTGTTATATCACTTCTAATGCTAATGTTGGCTTTTAGCTGCAGCATTAATCCCCAAACTAAACATTATTAAGATAATAACCGGTTTATCTGATGATGTTGCCCTATTTCTGCTGCATTTTGCATTAAACATGCTAGTTTTGCACCAAATCCATCCCATAAATGCGCCATTCGTCATCATCATTTCTGTTTTTATCAGATTTAACAGCCCACTTTTGTTATACCTGCAGCCATGTCTCAAACTAAATAACATGTTAACAAAAGCGTCTCCAGGAGCAGAAACCAAGCAGCTCAGAGATTCCTCTCTCCTCGGCTCCCCTCCTCCACTTTAAAGCGACGGCGGTGTTTCCATGGCAGCTCACGCATGTTAAGCTTTAGGATAACAGGGAAAAGTGGAGAGAAGTACGGGGAATAATCACAGAGTACGAGGGACTAAAAATAGCGAGGGGACCTAATCCCAGGCATTATTTATTCAAACGTCTCTGTCTGCGCCGGCTGTGTAAACATCGTTTCTTCTGCAGTTCCTTTCGGGGGGAGGGGGGTTATGCTGTTTTCTGACCTAAGCCCCCACTGTCTCACTAAAGCCAGGAATACAGGGATGATGAGGGGGAATAACACAAAGAAAACACACTCTAGATGGACATATAGGGGCTGGATTTGCTGTCTGCATTGAACATCTCTGTGTGTGTGTGTGTGTGTGTGTGTGTGTGTGTGTGTGTGTGTGTGTGTGTGTGTGTGTGTGTGTGTGTGTGTGTGTGTGTGTGTGTGTGTGTGTGTGTGTGTGTGTGTGTGTGTGTGTGTGTGTGTGTGTGTGTGTGTGTGTGTGTGTGTGTGTGTGTGTGTGTGTGTGTGTGTGTGTGTGTGTGTGTGTGTGTGTGTGTGTGTGTGTGTGTGTGTGACAGGGAGACGGATGAGAGGTAGGATGGAGGCCAGCCTCCAGCAGGATCAGATCTATCATTGTCTCAGAGATAAAGGCTCCACTGAAACAGCTTTTTAAAGGCAGTAGGAGCTGATACTCCTGTCCTGAAGCCGCTGATATTTCAATGTGTAAAGACTTTGAAGGCAATTTAAAAGGCATAAAACTAGCAATTCACGATTGGAAAAAGGACTAATTGCAATTTTGATATGATGCACGACATTCTGGATATCTTTGGATAAGCAAAGGAAAGAAAAGTGAAATGTGAAATGAGCCTTAACGACCAGGAAAAAACAACACTAACAATATCACGTTAACCAAAATCTAGGAGGATATGTAGTCTAATATCGCAATATTTATATATTATTATAATATGATATTGCCCAAACAAATAAAATGTACAAAAAAAGGTAATATCCTGTTTATCCCTTTCCTAAATGTTAGTTTTCTTTCTTTCTTCTGCTGCTTAAGCTTCACAGCGTGTGTTCTTGTTATTATCGTGACAACATATATTTAAATGAACATGGTATGATTTTTGAAAGTGGATCTGTACGAAACAAATGTGTTTTGTTAAATGTAGAAAACTGCAGTACCTTAATTCAAAAAGGTATATTAACAGGTTTACAAATGTTGTGCTTCTAATTTGAATATTGCACTTTTCCATATTGCGATTTCGATAAAATCTCAATTAATTGTGCAGCCCTAAAATAAATAAAGATATAGGAGTACAAATTCATAAAAATAGCCCCTGAAACATATACTGCACCTTTAATATATAGTATAGTATTTTATAATTGATTCCCTGGAAAGAGCTATACTACTTTGAGCAGAGAGACAGTGTTCACTTCCAATTAGTTCTTAGTGTAGCCTGGAGAGTCTCAGAGTGAAGAGCGAGAACGATACACAGCCAGCCTGATCTCAGCCTGGCTGTGTATCGTGGATTTGTAACGTTGGATTTGAGCTTATTGCAGATCAATATATAGAGAGTATATATAGGCAGATACAAAACATCAATGCAGCAAAGAAATACAAAAGTATATTCGAGGTTAAAGAGGACATTTTATTCTCATGTTCAGGTGTATATCAGTATGTAGTGTCTCTACTTTAAAGAGTCCTCTCCTGCTGATGTTCAGGTGTATATCAGTATGTAGTGTCTCTACTTTAAAGAGTCCTCTCCTGCTGATGTTCAGGTGTATATCAGTATGTAGTGTCTCTACTTTAAAGAGTCCTCTCCTTCTGATGTTCAGGTGCATATCAGTATGTAGTGTCTCTACTTTAAAGAGTCCTCTCCTGCTGATGTTCAGGTGTATATCAGTATGTAGTGTCTCTACTTTAAAGAGTCCTCTCCTGCTGATGTTCAGGTGTATATCAGTATGTAGTGTCTCTACTTTAAAGAGTCCTCTCCTTCTGATGTTCAGGTGCATATCAGTATGTAGTGTCTCTACTTTAAAGAGTCCTCTCCTGCTGATGTTCAGGTGTATATCAGTATGTAGCGTCTCTACTTTAAAGAGTCCTCTCCTGCTGATGTTCAGGTGTATATCAGTATGTAGTGTCTCTACTTTAAAGAGTCCTCACCTGCTGATGTTCAGGTGTATATCAGTATGTAGTGTCTCTACTTTAAAGAGTCCTCTCCTGCTGATGTTCAGGTGTATATCAGTATGTAGTGTCTCTACTTTAAAGAGTCCTCTCCTGCTGATGTTCATGTGTATATCAGTATGTAGTGTCTCTACTTTAAAGAGTCCTCTCCTGCTGATGTTCAGGTGTATATCAGTATGTAGTGTCTCTACTTTAAAGAGTCCTCTCCTGCTGATGTTCAGGTGTATATCAGTATGTAGTGTCTCTACTTTAAAGAGTCCTCTCCTGCTGATGTTCAGGTGTATATCAGTATGTAGTGTCTCTACTTTAAAGAGTCCTCTCCTGCTGATGTTCAGGCGTATATCAGTATGTAGTGTCTCTACTTTAAAGAGTCCTCTCCTGCTGATGTTCAGGTGTATATCAGTATATAGTGTCTCTACTTTAAAGAGTCCTCTCCTGCTGATGTTCAGGTGTATATCAGTATGTAGTGTCTCTACTGGGACATGTCTCCATGCTTTAATGTTCAAAAAGCTCTTTATTTGTCTCATACTGCCTGTGCTGCAGCACCTCTTTTCACCCTCTGTCTGAAACCATAGCCCAGTCTGCTCTGATTGGTTAGCTCTGTTGTGATTGGTCAACCGCTTAGAGATGTCCCGCCCCTTAGCCTATCACGTACAATGTGTTGGAGCGCTATCAAATAGGAGCGCAGGAGTAACATTGTGGTGTCACCATGTTCAGGAAGTAAACAAAGGAGTCCAATAGAGGCGCTCACGATGGTATGGCTCACATCATGCTCTGAAATCAAGGATTATTACAAAAAATACCTTTACAGGATTCTTGCTTTGATATAATATCTTTTACATATGTCAAATTATTTAAACAATATAAGTGCTTGGGATTCCATTCATCCCAGTCATTGCAATGCTCAGTTTAATAAAAAGTTAACAGTAGAATGAGAGTTTTCCCGACCTATTTACAGAGAGTGTTTCTCAGCGCTTCTTTCTGCTTTATTGCAAAACAACACCGACCGTAAGCAGTACTGAAGGAGAGGAGAACGCAGGAAACATGCCCCATTTATTCTGACATAACCAGGGACTGTAATGGACTTGACATTTTCAAACACATGCATTTTCCACTGCTGGTGGATCCTTAAAAGCTTCTTATAAAAGCATCCACGTTTCAGGAGAAAAATCTGTTCTTTATAAATCATAGTTTAGATATTGTACTGGATCGATAATGAGAGACTACATTTTGTAAAACAGAAATCAGGGAGCTGACCAGTGTTTTCAAATTACTCGGCTTGTTATTTCGTGTTTTGTTCAAATCAGCTGCTAAACAATTTAGCAAAACCAGCTGCTGCACCTGACTGCAAAACATTTGAGATGCTTGTAATGGCAATCCTTATTACAGCGTATTTCTGGCTTATTCATTAAGGTCACATGGTAAGCTATATCATGTGTGTTACCGAGCTGGGTCACACAGAGTTAGAGAGACAATGGTCGTTCTGAATTATCAATAGATGTATTCATTTTAAGTGAGCTGACACCGACGTTAGAGGAAGTTCAGAGAAGGCCTCAGGTTGTAAAAACAGTTAACCTTTGTTAGTTAACTACTCCTTAGGATGTCATGAGATGGTGACTTTTCAACATGTAACAATATAGCTTTCAGAGAGAAAAACATGTGACGATCGTCTGGTAGGCTGCATGATGGGCCGTGTGTGTGTTCGTTGCAGTGGCTATATACTGTATGCTGTCTGATTGTTGCTACTGGTTGGGGACATTTCCGCGATTGGCTGCTGTGGGAGCAGGTGATGTTGTACTCCAAGATTATTATTGTTGTTGCGCAACTGAATAATAATGAATGATCAACTATGTCTGTGTTCTATTTATCTCTGTCTGTGTTTACATTAAAGATGGGGTAGGTCATTTTGGAGAAACCAGCTCGAGTGCGCTAGAATTTGAAAATACACAACCGGAAAAAATCTGACCCTTCCTTCAGACTTCCTTACAGAGCCCCTCCTTCAACACACACGAACGCGCACATGACCAATGAGGGCACGAGATAAGTTTGTGCACAGATGGAAGGCTGACAGGCAGGTAGGCCATCCAGTTATTTTAGCCGGGCCGGCTCAGATGATTGGTCGTGCTTTTTACAGCGCCACGGCTTCCACAGATGACATTTTTGAATGTATTTATTTTCAAAGCATTTCATGTATTCATTGCTATCGGGATGTTATGAGCATTCCATGGAATATACGTCAGCGGCTTCATTTGATTTTCTTGGTGTAATTTTCAGCCGTAGAACACAGCTGTTTATATATTGGAAAAAAGCTTAGCACTTCACTAGCTTCTGATGATTCAGCAGCAAAAAGGGAGGTGGAAAGGAGCTTAAAGGATATATAATGCGGCTCCAAATCAATTCATAACAAAGTGTTAGCTCGTGTCGTGGATCCAATACCTTAACACTTGAGAGTATAACACAATGGAAACACAGACAGGTTCAGCATGTAGAGTTATAAGAGCTTCTAAGAGAGTATTAGTTTTTTGTGAAAGGCTTCCGGTCATGTCATGTGTCAATACAAAGAGAAATGTACTTGCCAGCTTTTTTGAATAGATATAGGTTTTCACTTTTTCCACTTCCTCTGGATTGTGGGAAACGGTATTTCGATCGAAATGACAGATTTACATAAAGTTGGCTTTGACAATAGAAGACGGCAATATTATATGTGGTTTTCCGTCGCCTGGTTGCACAAAGAAAAAGTTATGCAGCATCTCTTTCTGTTTGCTTCTGGCTCTGTCCGTGGTGCTGAAAGCCTCCATTTATATTCTCAGAACACTTATCCCTGGACTTGTTTTTCCATTTCAAATATCAGGCTGTCTCTAAAAAAAAAAAAGCGAGGCTTCTTCTGAATGCAGCTGCTCTCAACATATGAGGTTCTGCTCTCAAAATTACACTTCAACTTTTAAATATGTAGAAGACGACCAGCGTTTAGTTTTTTTAGCAATGTATGAAAGAACACATGAATATTGATGCACACTGGCCCTGCATTATAGAGGAAGTTTCAAGTACATGCTGTTTAATTTCTTGCTAAATTATAGACGTCACTGTGTTTCGAAATAGCCCAGGTAGCAATGTGCAGCATTAATGACCTCTTGTTTAATTCAAGGGCTTGTATAACATGAAGGACATAAAGCCTTGTTGTCCTCTTTTTAGCAACACAACCCTTGACCTGCAACAGTTTCCTAACAAAAGGCTTTTATAAATGGTTGTGTAGCGTACCTGCGGCTCCTGAGTCTCACTGTGCGGCGTCACAGTATCTAGGTCAATTGTTTTGACAAGTTAATCCTATCCGAACTGGTGTTGGATTACCAGCTAAAATAAACCAGATAATGGGTCACTGCCTGTTCAATGTTTAATCCACAGGATTAATCAAAGTTACCAAACAGATGTTATAATTAGGAACGGACTCATGTTGGAGGCAGTGATTCACACCAGAGGTGGAGGAAGTACTCAGGTCCTTTAGGTAAGTCAAAGTACCAATACCATACAAGAAAAGGGAATGTCCTTCATTGAAAACGTGCAGAAATATATGTATTATTAGATTATTCCATTCATTTATCAATTGTTTGGTTTGTAAAAGTAGTTAAAATATAAAAAAATTCAAATGCAATTACTCAGAGCTCAAAATGACAACTTAACAATGTTTAAAAAACAAAGAAATACATAAAATTGCTGAAAAAAAGTCAAAGGAAAATCATAAAGATCTCCACTTTTCAGAACCAGAAAATATAATTGTAGGATAAATGACTTTAAGACAAGTATTTGATAGAGATACTCTAAAGATGTTTATCGTCCACTGTTGATTTGTATTTATTTACTGTTTATATGTATCTTATTTTATTTTAGATGAATGTGCAATGTCTCGTTAGCATGCTGCTGTGACATTACATTACATTACATGTCACTTGTTAGACGCTTGAATCCAAAGCGACTTGCATACATTCAGTACTGTGGACATTCCCCACAGAAGCAATTTGGGGTGAAGTGTATTGCCCAGGGACACAACGACATGCTGACTGCAGTGGGACTCGAACTTGCTATCTCCTGATTCAAAGTTCAGCGCAATAAGTTCAGCACTATCCCACTGAGCCACAGCCTCCTCGTAACATAACAGTTTGTGATCAATAACATTAATCTTATCTCTTATAATCTAAATATCTGAAGTCAGCACACATAGTGGCCTGCTTGCTTTTATCAAATGGAACTTCATTATAGACCTGCAGGTCAGTATTTCCGCTACAGTCTCATTTTAATTAGCCAGATTAACAGATAGCAGATGTTTCCAGGATATTAGGTAAAGTCTGTCCGATAGACTAAAGCAGGAAGTGAGACACGTTACACTGAGTTTCTTTCCTGCTGCTCAGCCTCTTATCAGAGCTTATTAAAGCTTCTGTTGACCTCTGATCCAGGACAAAGAAGCAGCTTCATCACATGAGGCCGGAGAAACTGGAACAATGTTCTGGCTTCAAGCCTTAACATCCAACTAAAGGGTGAATGTAATCGGCAGCTAGAGAGAGGAACACTGGAGAGCTACAGAAGTTAGAATTAGCCATATGCTACGTTAACATGCTAATAACACACAATTACTCTGAATGTGGCAAAAATTCCCAGGTGTTGAAGCCATTTTGAATTAAGGAATAATATAAGGAAATATTATGAATGTTTTATTATTATATGTATTATTGATTGATGCCGACTATCAATGTAATATTATGGTGATGTCACATAGGCTAACCTTTTAATAGACGACAGGTGACAGGTGCTCACGATGAGTGGAAGGCAAATAATTTATTAACCGCACGATAGAGACCGCATGGTGAAAGACAAAAATGTACCCAAGATATACGCCGTATGGCTTCGAATCTTTTGTTTAAGAGTTTAGAGTTTTGTTTAGTATTCTGTCTGTCTTTCTTTAAATAAACGGCAATATCTGATCATTAATGTCGATGCGCGTTGATTTTTCTGACCGCTCATAACACTAGGTCATGCAGCATATTCGATGTTCCCAATAAACCTTATTTTGATTGTGACATTTTCAGATTAAGACATGGAATATGGAATATGCTGATATAATAATTAAGGTTTATTTACACAATATATGCAGAATACAGGGGAATATGTGTAAATTAAATCTGTAACTGTTAGGAAAATATCACTCGTCACCGGCTTGAGCTTCAACCTCAGGATCCATGTATCTGTGATCCTCTCAAGAATGGAAGTAGTCATCACATACAGAGCATCAACTAGTTCCTGAACAGTGTCCTTCACATGCTGATATCCAAGAGAGGGAGTTACCCAGTCACAAGATGGAGGAATAGAAAGCAGTATTCAATGTTTACTTCAGATTAGCTCCACGTCAGAAATGATCATGCTTGTCATATGTCTCTCTCCATAGAGGCTGAATCATCATGTTAATCACATAGCTATCATATGCCTCAAATAGTCCTGATGCTCTTCTAGGTAATCACACATCCTGTCCTATACACAGTTACAGTTGGGATACCTTTGTTATCATGTGTACTCTGATTTTGGAAGAGCACATTCACTATTTTCCCAACAGTAACAAAAACATATTTATATCAAATTGTGAAAGATTATGGAGGGGGCGTTTGAAAAAATAATGACTCAATGTAAACCGTGGCTGTGACCCAGGTCAGACTGAGGGTGTTAGACAGGGTAAAACATGAAAAGTGCAACAGCATTCACCATCAATAAATCATAAATGCATGAATATTTAATGTTTTACTGTGTGTACATTAAGATGCTGTGTGGGCAGGAAGGAAATATGCTTTCTGATTGACGTGGATACATTATATACATTATTTGTATATGACATGTCAGTGCTGTTAAAGAGAAGCTATCAATCATGTCTACCAAGCTGCCACCTTCAATCGATAAAAGCCACCTGTAGATTTTAGTCAACCCTCAAATGATTTGTGCTTGCTATGATTACAGTAAATGATTGATAACAACACCACCTGTTAGCCCTATGAGCCTTTAAGCTAATTCAAGCCACAGTAGCTTCTTCTCAATAAAAACATAATAATTAATGAGTGTAAACATTTCATTTGTATTTGTTCCGTTCATGGTATGCACAACTTAAAGGTGGGGTAGGTAATTCACTTCATAAACACTTTTTGTTATATTCCATGGAATGCTATTAACATCCCGATAGCAATGAATATATTAAATGCTTTGACAATAAATACATTAAAAAATGTCCTCTGTTGAAGCCGTAGCGCTGTAAAAAGCACGACCAATCATCTGAGCCGGCCCGGCTAAAGTAACTGGATGGCCTACCTGCCTGTCAGCCTTCCATCTGTGCACAAACTTATCTCGTGCCCTCATTGGTCTTGTGCACGTTCGTGTGTGTTGGAGGAGGGGCTCTGTAAGGAAGTCTGAAGGAAGGGGCAGATTTTTTTCGGCTGCGTACTTTCAAATTCTAGCGCACTCGAGCTGGTTTCTCCATTCTTACCTGCCCTACCTTTAATGTTTAATAATTGTTAACAAAACTTGTCTCTGTAAACACAAAACAATGAGTTTAAACATATTTATTTGCTAATTATGAAATTATTGTGCTAGCTATAACGATAAATGATTGATAGCTTTTCTGTTAGTGTTTAAATGCACAAAATATTCAGAAATATATTCAGCTATTTGATATTTTATCATCAATTTGTGGGACTTTTTGTGGCCCTTTTTGTTTGATTCAAGGTGACAGGTTTAGCATTTATTTAATAATGAAATCAGCCGTGCTAGTTACAATTAGCATAAATGATGACAGCACAAACTGTTAGCCTTAAGCGCTAATGTAGCATGTGATCAAAGCCCATATAAAATATAGTAGTGGCCTTTTTTAAATACATACATAATAATAAACGAGTTTAAACATATTTCATTCAACACTTTCTCATAATTATACCGTAAGCAGTGACTCTGCATGTTAGAGGAAGAATGGACAATGTAAATAGGTAGCATTTGTTAAATTAGAAAACTGCTAACTATAATACACATAAATGATTGATATATCTTATCCCAAGCACACACTGTTATAGCATAGTCATTAAGCTTGTATAAGGCATAGTAGTGGCCTTTTTGCAAAAAATGTCATCCGACAAAAAGATGGAGACTGGCTACTGCAATTGCAAATGATGGGCTTTGTTTGATTACATGTCAGATGCAGCATTAGCATTATAAGCATTTCCTTATCAACAAATAAACGTGTTGATTGTTTAATATGCCATGGGCTACATATAGCGCTGCATGCTAACAGATGACTAACCTGGGGCCCTTTTTCCTGCAGACCTGAAGTGCTGCATTAGCTCACATGTCGTTCCTTTGTTGAACAGAGAGGGATGGAAACGGGATGTTTTCTCCCCAGAATAAGGTTATTTAAAGTAAGGCGACACAACAGCAGAGGGAGAGATGGGGTGGGGTGGGGTGGGGGGAGGGGGGAGGGAGAACGTGAGGGAGAGTAGAGAGGGAGAAAGGATTTGAGTCATATGTTTACCTGCCAGTGGTGCCTTTTTCTGCATTGCTGCCATGGCAACAGCGGGTGTGTGTGTGTGTGTGTGTGTGTGTGTGTGTGTGTGTGTGTGTGTGTGTGTGTGTGTGTGTGTGTGTGTGTGTGTGTGTGTGTGTGTGTGTGTGTGTGTGTGTGTGTGTGTGTGTGTGTGTGTGTGTGTGTGTGTGTGTGTGTGTGTGTGTGTGTGTGTGTGTGTGTGTGTGTGTGTGTGTGACACAGGGGATGTAATTCTGCCTGTCACCATGCAGCCCTGAGCTGACTCCCCAGCTGCTGGTTGCCATGAGAGCAGACACACACACACACACAAACACACATCCTCCGGTCCACTGATAATCTCCTTCCTCTCTGGATGCTCGAATATCTAAACCCGATCAGGAGCGTTTTGTAGACATGTCGAGATAAATGTGCTCTGTTTCTCAAAAACTGAAACGTCGGTCAAATGTAATGTCAATGAATGTTCTATGAGGTTAGACACAGGCTGGGGGGGCAAATAATATCATTACTACATCATTTAAATGCACTATGACTTAGTTGGGGTGTATAATTATCTTTACTGTATTGCATTTGGATATTATGTTATGTGATAATCAAACATACTGTTGATTTAGATTGTAATGGTTTACAAGACACATCTACTCACTATCTCCTATCTACTCATCTGCTACTATTTTTGTTATTATTATTATCGATAAACAACATTTGTGCCAATGTGTGATACTGCAAATGCTCCTTCTTAAAAATAAACAAAGCTAATGCTTATTCAGCTAATATTATGGCTAACTGTTAGCATTTACAGGTAAAAACATTGAAATGATGTTGAATTAACGACATAAGTCCCTCATGTGTACATATTATTTACATGTGTGTGTGAAAACAGTGTGTATTTTATGTCCAGTAATAGTGTCACATAGTTGACTTGTTGTGCAGCCTGATGGCTTGTAGGCCTATTATACACTAATTTAGGCTGATTTGAATTGTCCTAACTTCCCTCTTTCTGTGACTTCAGATCGGTCCTGAGATGACGGAGGTGGAGCCCGTGTTGGACTTCGCCACCTCGGGTCGGTCGGGCCGGAGGAACGCTCTGCCAGACATCCTGGGGTCTCCGGCAGGCGTTAACCCCGGAGACCTGCCTCTGAAACTGGCTGAGATGACCCTCAAAGGTAACGTACATGATGTGCCCTTTTTAATTATTATAATTATCTGCTGAAGGAAGGAGTCCTAATCCTAGAAATGAGTCAGCAATTATGCCATCCCTTGTCTAAAAGTCAGATCATGGTCGGATGTCTGAAATAAGGTCTGTGGTTAACACAAGCTGAAGAGATGTTAACGTTTTGCATCCGCTAATACCCAATTTGTGAACTGAAATTTGTCTAAATGGGACGATTAAACGTCATCAAGCGCAACATTAGCCGCCTTTAGCTTAGCTGTGGCGAAATGAAGTCATGTGACCGTGCTGTAGTTCCTTTATAGCCCAACATTAGCCTCCTTTAGCTTAGTGGTGGTGACGTGAAGTCATGTGACCGTGCTGTAGTTCCTTTATAGCCTAACATTAGCCGCCTTTAGCTTAGCGGTGGTGACATGAAGTCATGTGACCGTGCTGTAGTTCCTTTATAGCCCAACATTAGCCTCCTTTAGCTTAGTGGTGGTGACGTGAAGTCATGTGACCGTGCTGTAGTTCCTTTATAGCCTAACATTAGCCGCCTTTAGCTTAGCGGTGGTGACGTGAAGTCATGTGACCGTGCTGTAGTTCCTTTATAGCCCAACAATAGCTTTTTTACTTGAAAAATCATAAATTGGTGTTAATAACACCACTTTCCACATAGATTATTTGTATTCAATAATCCAAAATCTGACGCTGCTCTTTACATGTGTATTTTATTACAACCCGCTGTGACACTCGTCCCCATGGACTGATACAAATATGGCTGCCAGATTTTTGCACAGATTGTCGTTGATTTAGGGTTCGGATCAGCTTTGAAACATTTGGTCCATGTTTGGGCTTGGAGGGCCACTTGGGAATTGGCTAAAACTGGCAAAAATCATTCATCACGACTCTGGCATAAGTGTGGCTACAACAGGAACATTTAGACTGCTGCTAGACAGAGTGTTTTTGTGGATAGCGAGTTAATGATCACAATGGTAAATCAGAAATGATGACACAATTTGTCTTGCATGCTCCAAAAGCTAGTCAGTTCCAATCCAACGTCTCAATGTTTTTGATGGACTCTGTATATGCAAGTGCAAACAAACTAAAGTAAGCACAAAATACTTTATCATGTTTTTAAAGTAATGCATCGTTTGGTAGTTTAAGGTTTTAGAGGTAGGGGAGAGTGGGGTAAGTTGAGCCATTTTTTAGTTATGCTGTCCTCTAAGCAAGGAGAAATGACACATGGTAAAAATGAAAACACACACCTATAATTCAGGATGTCTCCTATCAATGGCAATGATAATAATTCATATTTGATCAAGGGCAGTGAAAATATTACTTCTTAACAAATAAAAGTATTGTGGCTCAACTTGCCCCGGGTTAGGGGTAAGTTGATCCCGGTCAGGGGGTAAATTGAACCACGGTTCAAACCTGGGCATACCTACAACAAATCTTAAAGGTAACTATAAACAATAAATAACAAACCAAATACAAACTTAGTTTTTCAAATATTTTTAATATAAATTTCGATTGAATTGATTGATTTTTTTTTAACATGTTAAAAGGAAAAGTAATCATACAAATGGTGATACAATTTCATACATCTTACCAATCAAACACAGGATAAATTCAATTTTAAATATAGCCTACAATGAGCTCTTATTATCAACTTGGCCTACTTTCATTAATTTCTCCATTGAAAAACTGGCTCAACTTACCCCAAGGAGCCGATATAACTGACATCTAGAAAATGTACTTTGACAAGCAAAAAACGTTTTTTTGTAAAAATGTTTACTTACCAAACCACAATGAGTATCTCTCTTTCACAGGCAATGAGAAATGGGTGGAGCTTGCATAATTTCTGGTCACTTGATTACAACTATAAGGCGTTGCCTGGTTACAGGGGGTGGTTCAACTTACCCACTGGCTCAACTTACCCCCTTCTCCCCTAAGGTTTTTATAGCTATAAGTGACACAATTGTACATAACAGTTTTAAAGTGTTTAATGTAAAAGTATTAAAATGTTTTCGAGGTTTAACATTTGAAATAAAAAAGTCTTCAAATTGAAAGTTTTAAATTTGGGATTTAACTGTTTCCCCTCCTATACCCTCAAATTGTTATTTCTTTTTTATGTAACCTTTATTTAACCAGGTGAAAACATTGAGACAAAATCTCATTTACAATTCTGACCTGGCTAAGAAGGCAGCAACGTTACACATTCTTACACATAACACAGACATATAAAATATCAAATGTTGTCAATGCTCCTTTTGCCTCGTGTCCTTTAGAGTGACTGCAACACTTTTCTTGTGTCTTTTTGGGTTTGTTCACAGATGGTCCTGGAGGGGCCCAGTCCCCGACGGCGGAGGGGCCTCCAGCGCCGCCCGAGGGCTCGGAGGGGAATGAGGGATCGTAGGGATCGGAGGGATGATGGTTTATTTTCCTTCCCGGAGACCTGCAGAGATTACCTGAGCGACGGGACGAGTTACAGAGGGAAGATCTGTGGAGAGTCGGACTGTTTGAGAAGCAGCTGAGCTCCACCAGAGAAACAGAAACTCCCCGAGGACCAGCACTCCAGACGTCACTTAGCTATGACCCTGTGTGTGTGTGTGTGTGTGTGTGTGTGTGTGTGTGTGTGTGTGTGTGTGTGTGTGTGTGTGTGTGTGTGTGTGTGTGTGTGTGTGTGTGTGTGTGTGTGTGTGTGTGTGTGTGTGTGTGTGTGTGTGTGTGTGTGTGTGTGTGTGTGTGTGTGTGTGTGTGTACCCACCACTGACACTGAGAATCAAAGGGACCATGACAGATTGTACACTATTTTTGTATGATTTATTTCAGAAAAAACTGATAGACAATGTGTTCCTGCTGTTTTACGGTGATGTGTGTTCCTTTGCATTGAGCTGGATGCTAGATTAGATTTAAGGAACCTGGGAATTTGTTGTGTCGTCTCTGCTTTTACACTAAATGTGTACAATCTACTGTATGTTTTACAATCTGAGACTGTTGTACAGTATATCTACATGTTAAATGGACAGTTTTTACCCTTCACTGCAGACTGTTTTTGATCCTATGACAGGAATTTAATACTTTTTTTCAAGGTGAATACTCTTAATCTTGAGACTTTTCTTTAGAGCGTAGTGTCCCACTGCCAGTCATATAAACCCTGATCATTATAACACAGAGAAGTGTCAAATTTCCTTTTTAAAAAATATTTTCCAAACCTCTGAAAATGTGCCTGGTGGCAGTTCACAACCCGAAACGTGTGTTGTGTTCTTTCTCTGTGAAGTACTGTTATTGAATTCCTCAGTTTTAATAGGAGGTATCACCTTGAAGTGTAAATAAAGATAAAAAAAACACTTTTCTAATTTTCTGCGGACCTGCAGATGCAACATTTGTCAGGAAATGAATTTAAACTTCGGCAGGGCTTTTCCATATGTCCGCCGGCTGAACTTGAGAGGGAGCGACACGACCGCGAAAATATGTTTGGAATCACCGAAAAAAAAAGAAATGGCAGCACAGTCGCCTTCTGCCTCTCAGCACGGAGAACCAGTGTGTTCACACTCATTAACACACACACAGAGCTGTGAAGAGAGAGAAACTGAGAGTCACTGCTATTGTATATATACTGTGTTGTAGTGTAACCCGTGTGTGTGTGTCATACACAGTGGTGGGATGTAACTGAGTACTGATTTCATGTACTTGAGTGTTTCCATTTAATGCTACTTTATACTCCTACTCCATTGCATTTCAGTCGCAAACGTCATACTTTTCACTGCACTACGTTTCATATTCCAGCTGCTTTTTGTGATAAGAGACATCAATGTTCTTGCATCACAGCAGCTCCATTTGCTACTTACTAGGACACATACTTGGAGACGAAACAGACAATTAAAAGTGACTGAAGTCAACGTGTTCAGGAGCCTTTAACGTCTAATGTGCTTCATCCGTAGTGAAGTATTTAAAAATAGATGATACAATCAATACAACTTGATTTAGAAAAGTTCCTTTCGAGCAAATGAAATGCATCGCAAGGTGCTTAACAAGCAGTTGAATACACTAGAATGTTAAAAGTAGTAAATGTTAAACAAAATCGAGCAATAAAGTGTTAACAGTGTTAAAGTGCAGGGAAATAAACAATAAAGATATTAATAAAAGAAGAGTAAAAAAAAAAACAGAGTTATAAAATACTTCATAAAAGCCAGATTTAAAAAATGCATTTCAGTTTATGTTAAAAAATATTCATTTAAAAAAATCTATATATTTTAATAATGCAATACTTCACTACAAATCAACCCACTTTCGAAGTATCTAAAAGTGGTACCACATTAAAAACTACTACAAATGCTCTTACAGTACATGTATGTGTTAACACTATAATATTCTATAATACTATATTACTGTGAAACAAAGTTATTCTAACGATACCTTTAATCTTGATACTTTAATTACATTTACCTGATAATAATTATTCAATTTTACTTGAGTAACCTATTGGTTTCTTGGCTTGTATTGGAGTATTTTAAGACTGTAGTATTTCTGCTTCTTTAACAAGTTCAACATTAACAAACTACAATATGAAATGCTCTTACAGTACATGTATTTGTGAGGGATAAAACATTATAATTATACTATATTACTGTGAAAAGAGCCATTCTGCATAACAAGTGCTTATGAGAGGACATTTAGCTGATACTACTCCGTACATTTTTATTGATTTCAGGACTTGTAATGGAGTATTTTTAGACTGTAGTATTCCTGAAGTAAAGGAGTATTGTTCCACCACTTGTCATAAGGCGCGTTCACACCAAGTACTTTTCCCACAAAGGTTCCTGAGAACTCTTTAGTTCTCATGAACTAAGTACAGATCGCGTTCACACCGGAAATTAGTTCCTGGGGGTGGATTAGGCAAATGAAGCCGCTGACGTCACTTATTCTTCTTCTTCTTCTTCTTCTTCTGCTTTGGGTTTACTGGCAGGCCGCAAACAACTTCACGGCGTATACTGCCGCCCAAAATCCCCGGCCGGAAGTCCCCGGAGCTAGGGACTGGCTTCAGTAGAAGCTGCTGGGACTCCCAGCAGCTTCTACTGAAGCCTTCCGAGTAAATAAACGGCCAGAACGCCGACACCTCCTCATCTCCACCGCTCCCATGTTTTATTTTGTGTTGTCATAAGTTAGTCTCTCTGCGTTTCTGTGCTGTGCTAATGCTAATGCTAATAATGCAATGCGAGGATAATAAAATGGCGGCTTCACAAAAGTTTTTGGGAGTTTGACGGGGCGTGGTTTGCAATCCGCCCAGCCACTCAGACATAGGAACTTTTTTTCCCACGAAAAGGGTTCTCTATAACTAATTTAGTTCCTGGGACTTTTTGGTGTGAACGCAACTAAATCGTAGTTCTCAGGAACCTTTGTGGGAAAAGTACTTGGTGTGAACGCGCCTATACACACAGTACACACAGTACTTCTTGTCATACAGTACACACAGTACTTCTTCTCATACAGTACATGCAGTACTTCTTGTCATACAGTACACGCAGTACTTCTTTTCATATAGTACACACAATACTTCTTCTCATATTGTACACACAGAAGCTGTTGTGTAGTCGTCTCTCTGTGACGGTGTTTTGGTGGATGTGTCTTTCTGTGGATGTTACTTCACGATGCAAAGCCTGGAGTGCTGCTCTGTTTCTGATGCTGTACTTCTACTACTGAGGAAGTGTTATACAGGATATATAACATTTATTTTGGGGGGGGTTGATGAGTCAGAGGTGTATTTTGTAGTGTCCCTGATCTCTGAGTGGTGCGTTTATTTTACTTAGCTGGACTGAATCCTGTGTGTTGATTCTATCTGCTGGTGAAAATTGCCATATTAAATCCACGAGCTTTACATAAACAACTGTGTGTCCAATACTTTCATTCCTACGCAAGGTCATAGTTCTTCATCTTTACATTATGTCACTAAAAAGGTGTGTCATTTGAAAGGAGTTCTGTCTCAAGTTTCATGAAAATTGGGCCGGTTGTTTTTCCCATAATTTTATGTAATTTAATTGATAATAAAGTGTTCTTATTTTAACACACAAGATCAGAGTTGGGTTTGCAAGGTGCGGCCCATTTGTTTCACATGCAGCTGGTTTACAAGCTGATTATAAGGTTATAAAAAGCTAAATTGTTCTAAAATTAAATAAAAATGGAATAGAAACTATGCAAATACACACACAACTGTTAAAGGAAAATAGATCAATAAAGTTATTCATACAAACATGAAAAGCAAAAGTAAAATGGCCAATAAAAGACCATACAAATTTACTTTACTGGCAGTAGGCTACGATATTTCATACAACACTGATGCCTCCCACTGCTGAAGATAAAACCAGGTTGACCTCCAAAACAGCAAACTTTACCAGTAAATACAAGGACAGCTTTTTTATAATGTAGTGTTTAATAATGCTACTGATAGTTTTAAACAGAGCCATATCTGGTTTTAAGGTTGTAGGTGATGTATTCAGTTATTTTCCATGAGATTCTGTTATGAAGGCACTTGATCTGACACCAATCATCTTCTCCATCTTGTGAAGTGTAGAGTATGAGCATAATAAGAGCACAATCAGGATAGCCACGTTAGCGCCTGTTAACTCCCTGCTGTTACATCGTGCAGCAGTTCCTGTGCGTGTGCAGCAGATGGAGACATCCTCTCAATTATCACCCCCCCCCCCCCCCCCCCCCCCCCCCCCCCACCCCCACATCATGCGGCCACCGGGGGGACTTTCTTTGTTATGTCTGATACAAAGAAAATGGCCGAAACACAATTTTTAACAACAACATTTCTACAAATACCTGAAGCTACATAAACATGGTGACCAACATCCTGATTTAGAGGCTAAAGTGTCACGATATTTAGCTTTAAACACAGGAAGGGCATCGATTGCTGTCTCGGTGCAGCATTAGGGAGGGATTTGACATAAAATGACACTTTTCTGAATCAATTTTGGGTTAATCATGTAAAAAACTGCTCATGTCTGTGATGGTGGAGGTTGATAATGAAGTGTGTGCGTGCAGAATGCTGTTTTGTGCTTTAATGAGACCATGCATGCACCCAAGGGCTCTTTGTTTCTCTGCAGACACTCCAGTGTGTGAGGCACTATGTTTGGACGCTAATGCTGCAGATTATGTAACAGGACAGGAGCATCATTTTTTAAACAAGTGGAGCAATGCCTCTTCTGCGTGTGGTGCACTTGAGGCCATTAACTGAGCAAAACAGAATTATTATTTTTTGCTGAAATGTCCCTGTTAGTCTCCACCTCCGAGCTCACACAGCCTCCTCTGTCTCCACGTAACATGTTGCTAAGGTAACCTAGCCTACAGAGAAGCTAACGCCTTGTTGCATTGCGTGCAGAATTTTTTTTTTTACACGTGCACGAGGGAAGGTGGAGAATTGATCTGAAAGAATGGCTGCAGTGAGGAGAGGAGGGTCTGCATCACGTCAGTGAGCTGAGGCACTACAGGTGGATGGGGTAAACAAATAAACTCATTTCCATGAAACCTCCCAAGTTCATTAGGCTACTGACATTAAGACAATTATTTTTCGTTTTGCAAGTTTTCTGAAATGTACTGTTTTAATATGTAAATGAGGCATTATCTTATGCCAATGTTTGGGTCATTTATGGGACATCTACAGACGCAATTAGACAAAATAAGTCAAGTATAATCCTAATTATGTGTCATGGATGTTTCCTTTCCACTGGTCTGACATCAAAACCTCAAAATTAACCAGCACATGATCAAAAGATAGCATGTTTTTTTGTCCGAATGTTGAAGCAATATTTAAAATAGTATTAGAATGCTGACATTAATCTCTGTGACTGCACTGTACACACTTAAATATACACCTTATGATGTATTTTTGATGTTTTATTCTTACTATTTTGAAAGGAAACATGATATTGAGGCAACATAGCCCAAAGATCGCAACATTAAAACGCAAAATGTGCATTTTTATATTGCCTGTAGCGTGTTCCTTTAATTGATCATGACAAATTAAAGGAGCATATGTCAGTGAGGAAGGAAAATGTAAAATAAATTGCTTTAGATGTAGCTCAAATTAACATTAATATCTGTGAATCTACCTGTACACACTTTACAAATCCAAAATAACAACAATGCAGTGTGTTTCCAGACCCACAGATCAGAGAGCTCTGTCTTCTTACATAATTGAGTATCGCGGTAAAGCGGTCGGCTGCTGGCTTCTCTTCAAGGAAGCGTTGTGTAATTTTCCTCTCACTTATCAGTGAATGAGCAGCAGCCTTTACTCTGTCCTCCCCTCTCTCACCCCTCTCTCACCCTCATGACTTTATGATCCAGCTGTTTGTGGGGGAGTGACAGTGCAGGGAGGAAGGTATAGGGAGGAAGATAAGATGGAGGCCGGGCAGACTGGCCCCAGAGAGGATGCCAGCGAATAGAAAAGGCTTCACGTGGAAGTCAACGTGCCTTTCTTCACACAGCAGCCTCAGGAGGAGAGGAAGAGGAGAAGATGGGAGACAGAAAGGAAAAGATAGAAGACTTAAGAGAGGAAGAGGAAAAGATAGAAGACAGAAGGGAGGAAGAGGAGAAGATGGAAGACCCAATTGGTTTATCATAAAGTGTCCTCACTGCTCATACCAACATCTCCATATTTCTGAGAATATTTCCCTAAACTGTCCGTGGCACTGAAGCATCTGTCTCTACTGAATCTTTAAAAACCTGTCACAAACATTAATATTCAAAAGGCTCAGAAATGACCCAAAACAGCAAAAGACTAACAATAGTCAAACAGAAAGATGTAGTGCATTGATGGGGACTATTTTCTAGTGCGTATTAATACACATTTTTTGCCCAATAGTGAGATTCAGTCAATATAAACTACAGTGTTGTACATATTCATCATGGCTAAATTGGGTGG